>NC_135774.1:16212107-16478454 GCF_028453695.1 Augochlora pura | reverse complement strand
GGAGTTATAGCGTCAGGAAGGAAAACTCGACTTATTTTTATATAATAGATATTGGTTTGTAGTACATGCTATGTATCAGAGATGGCGCTGTATGTGAAAAATGATTTTCCCTGTTTTCCTGCTTTTCTGTTGAAATTTTTCCAGAATTTTGGTTGCTATAAACCTCACGGAGCCCGAGACCTTTCCAACGAATACAAAACCGTGGAAATCGGTTCGTGCGTTATGGAGTTATAGTGTCAGGAAGGAAAACCCGACTTATTTTTATATAATAGATCAAATGACTTGAAATTGTTGACCTGTGAAAAGGTTCAGTTGACTAAATACCATGTAAAGGAATTCCTTTAAACAATTGTTTATAAACTGCAGTTCGCTGGAATGAGAAGATCACTTACGAAACCACGTTTTCCAATTTCTTTATCTAAATCTAAGTTTATAACGAACATTTAAAATTTCTTATCTAGTTGATTGCCACATTAACAGTCTTAAAAGTACTTTATTTAATTAAATCAAGATTAATGGCTTCAGTGTCACATCAATTACTTTTCCAACATTCCTATGCCTTGCCGATCCTAATAAAATTAGAAATGTGTAATAGATCAGCACAGAAACGGGTTAATCGAAGCGATAAAAAATGCTTATGTATAATATTATAATTTATATGCACGATATAAACGTCACTTAAATTGATTAAAATTGTTATCAACTAAAAACAATAGAGAATAGTGAAAAATCACAGTTTGCTCACACATCACGGAAACCTGAACTATGTAGAATTCAAAAATTTAGTAACAGTTCTATCAATAAATTTTATATGACTGTTCTATACATATTTGTGTTTCTATAGACCTTAATGAAATATGCGAATATCTCAAATAATTATTATAATCTAGATAGTCAAATAATAATGTTTACATTCTGGGCTTAAATGAATCCGCGCTTAGCTGTTCAATTGCTAATGACTTACAGTACGACACCGAAGGGGAAGCAATAGGAGCAAAACTCTATGGGCAAAATGCTCAACCGTTTTCGCTATGGATGCGTTCTAAAGTTGGATGTAACGCAAAGCTTGCCCGTGCATGCATGATCGACCGCAAAGGCGTTCGCGTGGTCGAGGCGCAATGTTGGCGTGAGTAGGAGAGACTTCTCCTCTTTCGCTCGCAAACAGATTGCAGCAGGAAACTCGTTGCTAAACGTCTCTGGAATGCTTGGAAAGTGATCGTACAATGATCTGGACATTTACCGATCTTCGAGCCCCTCCCCGATGATCAGCGATTTACGTTGTCCTTTTTTGCGGTTTGATCGCTTGCCGAAGATCATCTTATTCGACGTCCATTTCCTCTCGTTACTTTCCATCCGTTGAAGGGAGAATTCAAACGAGATCATTAAAATGTTCCACGGAATTTGAGCCGGAAATAAAGTAAATATACCTGTTATGAAATACCCCTGAATTGTGACCTTTTGCTGAAACAGTAGCATAAATATAATAATACAATGAAAACTAAATGAAGCATATGAAATGAATATAAAAGATTCTATTTATATCACTGAATATTGTTCTTTGTAATCTCACTCACGTAAACACCGTTATGTAACAGCCAGCTGTAAACATAAATGTTTATTCGAATACGGGCGTTTTTACGCAAGAATATATGTTCCATATTCTGTACCTCAATTTGTTCATTGTTCCGATTTATGGAACAATTCCACCGCTATGCTTACGGACAGCTTAGTGGAATTAACCTTTTAATTATTAACGTAAATAAGTTCACTCAATCGGCTGACATTTTTACATTTTCTACTTCCTTTAAACAACTTATGTATCATACGTCGGCGATTAATTAATTGACATTACATATTACATATTTGTTCTTTTTCTTTTTTCTCGATTAATAATGTATCTAAAGGACTTGGTCAGTGAAAGTAAATAAATAGTTTGCTCTACGAGTGGGTTAGTACACGTGTGCATTCGTCCAGTTAATATATCCGTTTGTTAACCTGTATACTTCAAAATACACTGGCAACCGAGTACACGTGCAGTTATTATACACGTGTTTTAATTCGATTATCAAGTATGCCAATACAAGTCTTATTATTTTACAGAGACACGTAACAAAAATTAATGGTAGTGTCTACTGAGATAAAGTAGTAAAAGTAGGTAAGAAAATAAATAAAAAAAAAGATTGCGAGTTATATGGAAATAACCTAATTTTATTAAAATTTTGTATTTACACAAAGAAGATCATATTGTGTTCACTGTATAAACGAATTAGGAAAAGTGTATATTAATTACACATATTTATGTATTAAAAAGTACACGGGTTAATATATGAATATATTAACAAGTGTATACTCAATCGCCGTTCGAAACAGAGATCCCTAGTTTCGAACTTTCAGTTTGCAGTTTTGTGCAACTTTTTCCTGGTTACATTTTACCGTTCTTCGATCAGTCCTACTGTCGAACACTTTGTGCAAGACGTGGCTGCGCCTGATTTGTCTGAAACATTTAACAATTTGTTGATAGGATATGAGTTTTTCTTTCATTAAAATAACGATTTATCTTTTTTCATTTGTTAAGCGTTTGACTTTCGTCATTTATGAAGTAATTTCATGAAAAACAGAATAGAATGTATATCTCAACTGAAATATTAATTTATAAGAGAAAATGAACGTAGCCTTTTCACAAAATAATAAAACAACATTCATAGATTACATTGAAATGGAATACGTTACAATTTATGTCTTGCAGATAAAAATTACAATAAACTCGAAAGTATTCATTTACTTTCCTGTCTTCTGAAAATTGTTGATATAAAGAAACAAAATGACACTTAATCATTTCTCATAAATATAGCAATTGTTGATAACTGTTAAATGGAATATCAGTGTCAAATATTCTTCATTGTTGCAAATGGCGTTTAGCGTACATTTAAATTAAAACTATTTAACCGTTACGCATCGTGACGTTCATGTACTTTTGTTATCCACTGCATAAAAAATTATGCTTCGTGCAAACTATGTACAGTGAATCAAAAAAGTATTCGTACACCTAGTTTTTTTGCAATAACTTTACACAAACAAATGGTACACAAACAAAAACTATTTCGATTAAAAGTCTACTATGTACAAAGATGATGTGCAAATGAAGAATTTTTATTAACGCATAACAAAAAAATAATGCAGGAAATACAAATATTTAACAGCAAAAAATGTATTCGTACACTTATAATTGGACTGCTAAATTTTAAGAAGCACACATGTATTCTAGAAATACTGACCAAAACGTAAACAGCTGTTTGTTTACATAGTAGCATTGGCCTGTACTGTGTCTCTAGTGCATCTTTGAACTCGGTACAAGCATCATGACAGCGAAGAAAAAGTGAAATTCCAATATCGGTGCGAGATCGTCTTATTTTCCTTCGAAAACGTGGGGAGAGTTATAGAAAAACTGGTAAACAGCTGAATTTAACTTTTACAACAGTGCAGAGGAAGCACTGTTCAACTTCAGGGAAGATTGTGTGCTCTCAAACCGTACGAAATATTTTTCACTCTGCTGAAATATATGGCAGAGTTGCAAGAAAAAAACCATATATTAATAATATAAATAGAGAAAAGCGTCTTGGTTTCGCTAAAACGTATGTAAATAATCCCATCGAATTTTGGAAACGTGTTATCTTCTCGGATGAGTCTAAATTTAACATTTTTGGGTCAGGTGGGAAGAGATTTGTTTGGAGGAAACCTAATACTGAGCTTCGACAAAAGAATATTAGACCAAATGTGAAACACGGCTGAGGCAACGGAAAGATATGGGGCTGTATGACGTACAGTGGTGTTGGAAACATTACATTTATCGATGGGATAATGAATACCACAAAGTATATCGAGGTGTTGCGGGGCAATTTAGAAGAAAGTGCAGCAAAATTAGGCCTGATTGGAAATTACCACTTTCAGGAAGATAACGACCCAAAACGTACAGCAATAAGAAAACGAGAATGGGTACTATACAATGTCCCTAAATAATTAATTACACCACCAAAGTCCCCGGTTATTAATCCAATAGAGAATTTATGGCACCTGTTGGATATAAAAGTAAGAAAAAAAAATATCTAATAAATCGGACCTACAAAGAGTAATTTTAGAAGAGTGGCAAAAAATATTACAAGAAACAACTCAAAAACTGGTGGAATCTATGCCAAGAAGACTGGAAGCCATTCTTGAAGCTAAAGGAATGCATACAAAATATTAATTGCAATAGAGTACTGCAATAATCATAAACTTTCAATTATAACTGAAAGTGCGCGAATACTTTTTCGGTTCTCAAATTCTTGTATTTCTTGCATTACTTTCTTGTTATGCGTTATTCGAAATTCTTTATTGGCACATTATCTTTGTACACAGTAGACTACTAATGGAAATAGTTTTTGTTTATGTATTATTTGCTTGTATGAAGTTATTGAAAAAAGACTAGGTGTGCGAATACCTTTTTGACCCACTGTATATACATATATCAACTTCTTCATAATCACTTTACGAAATACATAATCTTGCAAAATACGTAGTAGTATTTTAATGGAAATATTATTTCTATAATGTACACGGTTCTGACGATTAGAAACTGCAGACCTTTCGGTGCGATAGTCACTTGAGACAATTAATTCGGTTCTGTGAGCCGGCACTTCATCGCTTTCGTAGATAAAATGGATGACAGAAAGAATCATTAATTCTCATTCAGTCTTTTTTTTTGTTAAGTTATCCATTTTCTAATCGCTGTGTTACCATTCGTCTTGCAGGTTATCGCGATGCGTCTGTTCAAACGGCAGTCCTCTGATACCAGTCCGCAGTTGGTTTCGGCAACACCGTTATCACAAGATGGAACGGCGCCTCCGGCAATTGTCGCCGAGGATTCTGACCGAACGAGGAAGAAAGATCAAGACGGGACTGACGACGGGTCGGAACGAACTTCCACCAAAGAAGTAGCTAGCGATCCCCAGAAACCATCTTTGTCACAGACAGGCATCGCCAATCGCAAAGGTAACGATTTTAATCCCTTGCACTACGACTTATTTTACGTTGCATTGATTAGCACTTATTTCTTCTTAATATTTTCCTTAATAAGACTGAATCATTTTTGTTTATTGTATTGTCTTTATTCACTTCCGTTTCTAGACTTTGATAATAGAAAAATTCAATTTGATTTCGATTTATAAGAAATTAATAATATCCATATTTAGTCGATCGCACGTAGAATCTTCGTCACGAGTCTGACTCGTTATTATAGTGCAAGGGATTAATAAACGTGTGCATTGAGTATATACAGATCGAGGTTTGATCTAGAAAATCTTTTTTAAAACTTCGTTTCTGAAAGCATTACATTGACATTTTCAGTTTTATTTTTTATATACTAATAAATTTGAAATTGCAATAGATTTTTAATAGAACTTCGATAGAAAACTTAGTTATGGAAGAAAGTCGAGCAGTTTTATTCGATCAATATTGCCTGTACTTATAATAAAACTTTAAAGTGAAATATCTCAAGAACAAAAACTCATTCTGACGTACAGTATGAGGCTCTTGTTATACTGTACAGGGTGACAAAATAAAAACAAAATTTGGCCTAACATTGTTTTATTCGGAGCTCTGTATTTAGAAAAATCGACTTTAACACTATTTCTGCTATTTTTATACAATATCTAATTTGGGACTGTTTCGCTTAGTGTTCAGCTTTTAGAAAATGAAATATTGTACTTATTGATTGCTTAGAACAACAAAAATGTAACAATCCACTAACAAGAGTGAATCGTCAGACTATTCGAAACAAGAACGTTTGACGAGATCCCAATATTTGTAATCACTCCATTGGGAGACAAAAATTAATGTTACCTATCCATTTCGCAGGAATTTCAACATGGGGAAGGAAAGTAGGTCGAAGATGGGATCAACTGAAGAGATCGGATAGTTCAGAACTACTTTCAGTTTCGGGTCGAAGAAGGCGATGGAGTCCGAATCGGAAAAGCTGTGGCAATGTAACAGACGAGAAAGAAAAGGTAAATATTCTATTTTCAGGGTTATGTGACTTTCAACAACGATTGTAAATATTTATACATATACGGATTAGTGTAAACATAAATATTATTATTCATTCTACCACTGAACGTTTGTTAAAATATTTATATTGCTGGACCAACATCCGCACATACAAATTCAATTAAAGCTTAATAATCATCGATCTATACTATATCTGATTAAGACAATTGTACTAATATACAGTCACTCACTAAAATATTCGAACATTCTTTAAAAAAGAATAACTTTTTAATAATTGGACAAAATGACTTGAATCTTCTTTGAGATGATAATCTTTGCATATATTCGCGTTTATATAAAAGTTTTTAAGTCTATAACGAAAGCATGAACAATGCGTTTTTTATATCAAGCTAATTTCATCCAAGTCAATTGATCTTGTCGTAATTGTAATTAATTATATTGTTATAGTTATAATAATTGACACTTATGGAGATTTTAACATCTTTCAATGTCTGTATTAAAGTTTCAGCATAAATGTATGTTGCCGAAAACACATTGTTTAAATTTTCATCATACGTTAGAATAGATATTTTTTAAAATGTTTCTATTTTATTGGTCATTCTAACTAATTGATTTATAAGAAATGCCATAAAAGCAAAGTGTTTCTAATAAAAAATCCATTTTTATGAGCTGTTAGCAGACTATGATGAAATTTATCCAATGATCACTTCAGCGATGGTTAAGTACAAAATATCTAGCATCAAAATGTTTTGGGAAGACATTTTTTTAATGTGTCAACTGTCACACCAATGTCCGTAAATAATCAAATTGGAGTTTCTAGTGTAGTAAGAAAATTATGCCTGACTTGGCGGTCAGCGTGTTAAACGGAATACATTCGTTATAATAGAAATATTATAAGTGTAATCAAGTATAAACAAAGTATTCACTCCCTATTTCTATCTACAACAATGTTTTTATTCTAGAGTGTAAGTGTATCTTCATCGGAACCACCAAAGCCAAAGAGAATCTCCAGAGTGGAATCCTTGAGAAACTTATTCAGAAGTAGCGAGCGGAATAATAATTTCCTAGGCAGTGATGTATCGACAAGAAACGTGACGATTCAAGAGGAGGACGTCACTTGCATCAGTCATTACACGATGGAAAAAGCTTTGAGCGAGGGTGCGTTGAAGAGTACACCCTTCCGAGTCAGTTCGGATGACAGTCAGTTAGACCGTGGTACACTTCTTTACGAAAAGAAGAAGCATTTGAGTCGCAGTATACACGATCTTCAGGAGCAACAACGCGTTTTGGATTTTATTTTAAAGAATCAGGATATACTAAAGACGCAAGAAGGTTCGGCGTTAGCGAAAGAGACTTTAGACAAAACTAGGCGAAACGTCAGTCCAAAACGAACTAGTCAGCCAACATCGGATACCAATAAAAGCAGCGTATCGACGCAGACGAAAGAGTTCCTTAATACTCAATTGAATAACATTAAGAAGAATTTGTTTAATATTCGAACAATCGGTAGCAGCGAATGTGATAAGTAAGGATTTTTTTTTGGTATTGTTTACTTAGCCATGTCAGAACAATATTGTCTCATTTTGTTAACTTATTTGCTCTTGTTTACAGAACTGACGTGTCAAGATCCTGTCCAACAACAGGCTTGGAAGATCTGCTGAACAACTTGCGACTAGGCTGCGATGAAAGCGGATATGATTCGGACAGTACCCGAGCTGGAGCAGATTCTCCGGATAGCGAGAACTCTGTACCACCAATGTTAAAACCCCGCAGCTTCTCTATAACGTCAGAAGATTACCATGGAATCGATTTGTCATTGCCAATGAATATGCCGTGTAATACAGAAGCGGTAACGGAAGCTGATGAAATCGAGACAAGATCTTCCCGTCTCGACGAAACTGTTGTTCTTGAAAAGAGTCTCTTAAACGAATCCACAAGAACGAACATGACTGCACTGGCGTCGGACGGAGATGACACGGATAGTTGCGACGATGACACTTTCGAAGGATTCACAGAATTTCAAATGAATTACGCTGCGCAGTATCCAAAGTATGATAACATTTTGAGAAAATGCGATACTGATCTTTCAAAAACATTCACGTCACATCCATCTTCAGCGAATAATAAACTTGGAGAATCTAAAACTTCTACATCTGAGAACAGTGAATTAACTAGGATACCAGAGAAAGGTACACTTCCTAAATCTGTGCCATCGATGTCATTTTCGCAAACAATAAAGATACAGAAACCACAGAAAGTAACCAGGTCCCACATACCATTGAAATCTAACAAATACAGAAGTCCTAGCAATCTTATTTTGTTAGACAATGCAGCCTCCCCGTGCAAGGACAGTCCGCCTGCATCAAAGATTAGTGCAACGGTCTCGACCGATCCGCTACAATATTACAGCCCAAAAAGAACGCGGTCGAATATGGAACGCGATGACATAGCCACTCTTAGTAATAAAGTGAAGAGACCCGCGCACTCAACGCAAGTCGAACAAATTGCGCCTCTTCCTGCTACGCTGACAAAGACTCTTATTCGTCGAGAATTGAAGACAATGAAACTTTCTATTGACAAGCCGGAAAGTCTCGGTATCTCTGTAGAAAGGCGTGAAGCCGTAAGACCATTTTACGTGATCTCGAAGATGGACGCAAACGGAGAAGCCGCGAAGTCGAAGCAATTTAGGATCGGCGACGAGATCGTACGCGTTTGCGGGCGTAGGCTGCGCGGCATGTCAATCGCGGAAGCTAGAAAAGCTCTGCACGCCTGCATAGGAACTGTAGAATTGCAAATCGCAAGAGAGCCGACTTTCACATTCGGGGAGGAATTGGGCGATACATGGGGTGATATTTTGGTCCGCACTCGAAGCGACTCCGAAGTGTGGACACTGAAGGAAGAGAAATTGGCAGATAGTCCGGTGTCTATCGAAACTATCACACAGGAAGATTCGTCCAAGTGCACGAAGGACGGAAATAATTTATCTTCGAATGTGTTGGAGCGGAATGAAAGTGAACGGGAGGTAAAAAAGGAATCAGAACAAAAGATGACTGGTATGAGAAAGTTTCAGGTAGTGCGGAAACGTAGCACAAATCCGGTTTCCTGTCCGAGAAGAGCGACTAGCCTATCAATGGATTTGTTGACCATTACGCTGGAAAAGGGCTCTGGAAAAAAATTAGGGTTCTCTATCGTCGGAGGATCGGATAGTAATAAAGGATCTATGGGTATTTTTGTAAAGGACGTTATGGCTGGTGGTCAAGCGGCTGAAGATGGCACTCTTAAAGTGGGGGATGAAATTCTAGCAATCAATGGAACATCCATGGATGGACTGACGCACGCAAAAGCTCTACAAACATTCAGAGCTGCAAAAGTTGGAAAGATGATCCTCCACGTGGGTCGTCGAGACCCAACGCACAAACGGTTGTGTTACAGGCGATAGTATTGATGGTTATAATACTGGGTTAGTTTTGGTGCTTTGCTTTATTAGAAAACATTTTAACAAATCTGTTTAGTCGATACGTGATGTGAGTCGTTTGTACAATTATATCGAAATTAATATTTAGACTGAGACTGTATAACATAACCAAAGTTGCATAATACGTACATCTACAAACGAAAAACACAATTGTGTACGTACTATGCAACTTTGGTTATGTTATACAGTCTCAGTCTAAATATTAATTGTTTTCTGTGGAAAACAATGTATTTTTGAACATTGTAGTTCACTCTAAACATTTAATGTTAAGCAATAGCGTGTTAACAATTTTTTTCACATATATCACTTGTCGACTATAAGATTCGATTAGCGCAGCATAATATCTAATGGAGCTTTGCTTTGGGACGAATCAAGGTTCTTCAGGTTCTGGAAATCATGGAAAATTTAGAACATTGAATAATTTTTAAATTACATATTAATAATTTAATGGGAATATCGTTATGTAAATTGTGACTTATGCAATCATAAAATATAAATATCGTATATATTTATTCACAATATTGAATAATAAGAACAAAAGTATTTCAAACTGAGAAAAGAACCGAATAGTGTGTAACTTAAACTAATGACAATATTTCTAACAAATACTTTATTTTAATTTATAATATAAAATGATTATTGTTGCAGATACATCATTCAATCAAAGTCTTATGATTGTCTGGACAAGTTATCGGAAACCGGAGACGAATGAAAGGACCAAGATGAATCGGATAAATCAAATGGACCACAAAAGATCTATACTACCTGTATTAGGTTTTTAACATGTCAATCGAATCTGTTTTTGTAAAAGTTATATGGTATGTGTATGTATAAATCAGAATCTGTTATTATAGTTCATGAACGTGCATCATAAATATTCACTTATTACATTGCGATAGTAATCTCGAACGATTTACTTTTTCTTCGATGCAAATGTGTTTTCCATGCAATATGTCATCAAATTATAGAAAAATATTTAATGAATTATCCGTAACCAACGTGTCGTGCATATAAATTGAATGTTCGAGCTTTATAGTAACTGTTTCTTTTTTGTGACAGTAATTGTGATATCGGTTAACCATATGTTTAACTAAAGAGAAGACGTGAGTATTCCTGTAAATCTGCTTCAGACTAAAGTAATTAATTATTTTGCGGGTAACGTGTAATTTTTATTCGAAAATTGAGATCTACAATAATCAATTCTTAATTATGTTCTACTTAACAAATTGAATTTTTTCATGATAATTTGCAATATAGGTCATTTTAAGAGTTTCGCGATTAATATGTTATATTTTTGTGAAAGACTTATTTGGTTCGAATGCGTTTTGTATTGTAGCGTAAGCAGATCATTATTGATCGCAAGTGTAAAAATAATAACTGTAAAGAAATTATATAGAGTCATATCCCGTTAGATGTAGAACGCTAACACGTTGGATTATGGCTGTTTAATTTAGTGTAGTGCGGATTTAACGTATGTTTCGTATGAAACATATTATTTTGTTTAATACGTGCTATACAATACGAAACGGATATGATTAACTAGGTTGAGTACTCATCCTTTACTCACTACTCAATTAGTTATAAGCATAGTACATAGATCACTTATAATTTACCGTTTAAGCTACTGAGATTGACATTTAGAATGTCTACCTGAGAAATGCTGTGATCTTCATTGTAGTCGCATTAGCTGGTATCGTACAAACTGTATTTAAAATAAACTTGGTTTTGTTAATGAAAGAGTGTATACGGTTCATTTGTTTTCTGTATCAAGTCAGACACTATCGTGTACATGTATGCTGGCTTGGACACTGGAAAATTCACAAAATGCAAAAATAAATTTGAACTACACAAGTATTTTGCATCTATTTGCGATAAAACTTTTATTAAAACTCTCATTCTGCAATGTTCGATTACATTGCGTTATTAACACATTTATCTATTTTTAAATTGCTTTCGATTGCAAATCTAATACAATTTTCTACTGTTAGTTTAAATCTTTCTGCAAAATATTATAAAATGTACTTTTACTAAATAATTTCCATTTTCTGAATAATTCAATGAATTGTATTGTGATAGTTCGCAGAATGTTTTAACATTATTATAAAAATGAACTTCTAATTACAAATTATTTGCTCGTTGAATATAATAGAATATTTGGACATTAAGTATTCATTACATAAAAAATATATATTTACAATTTAAGCCATTCTTATAAAATTACATTAATTCCAAACAGTAGGATTAGTAGTTCTTGTTCACTGCTACAGCTTGTTTGTAGGTTACAATTTCATGTTTTAGAAAATATTCATTACAATGAGTGTTGCTAGTTTAAGGAGGAAGGTATATCATATTTTGTTGTCCTGCGAAACCCTCGTTCTGTGAGGGATAATTGTACATGTTTACGACCTTTTGTACCGGAGAAGGGTAATTAGGTTGAGATTGTGGAGCAGGATAATTCACTTTAGGTGGCGCAGGATAATTAGCTTGCGGAGATGGTGCAGGGTAGCTCGGTTTAGGGGAAGGATATGAAGGTTGATAAGGTAGAGAAGGAAAACTTGGTGTTGGTGCTGGAACAGGATAACTAGGTTGAGAAACCGGAACACCGTAAGTTGGTTTGGGAGTTGTAGGAGGATAATTAGGTGGCGACATCGGATAGTTCGGTTTCAGAGTTTGCGGAGGATAATTCGGTTGAGGAGGTGGAGATGGGTAACTTGGTTTAGGAGTTGGAGCAGGATAACTTGGTTGCGGAGCGGGATAACTCGGTTGCTGTGGAGGATACTTAGGTTGCGGAGGAGGATAATTTGGTTGCGGTACAGGATAACTTGGTTGTTGAGGAGGATATTTAGGTTGTGGAGGAGGATAATTAGGTTGCGGTGCAGGATAACTTGGCTGTTGATGAGGATATTTAGGTTGTGGAGGAGGATAGCTGGGTTGTGGTGCAGGATAACTCGGTTGCTGAGGCGGATATTTAGGCTGCGGTGCAGGATAACTCGGTTGCTGAGGCGGATATTTAGGCTGTGGTGCGGGATAACTCGGTTGCTGAGGCGGATATTTAGGCTGTGGTGCAGGATAACTCGGTTGCTGAGGCGGATATTTAGGTTGTGGAGGAGGATAATTAGGTTGCGGTGCAGGATAACTCGGTTGTGGAGGAGGATAATTAGGTTGTGGTGCAGGATAACTCGGTGGCGGAGGTGGATATTTAGGTTGTGGAGGAGGATAATTAGGTTGCGGTGCAGGATAACTTGGTTGCTGAGGCGGATATTTAGGTTGTGGAGGAGGATAGCTGGGTTGTGGTGCAGGATAACTCGGTTGCTGAGACGGATATTTAGGTTGTGGTGCAGGATAACTCGGTTGCGGAGATGGATATTTAGGTTGTGGAGGAGGATAATTAGGTTGCGGTGCAGGATAACTTGGTTGTTGAGGAGGATAATTAGGTTGCGGTGCAGGATAACTTGGTTGTTGAGGAGGATATTAGGTTGCGGGAGGATAACTTGGCTGCTGGGGTGGATATTTAGGTTGTGAGGAGGATAATTAGGTTGTGGAGAAGGATAATTAGGTTGCGGAGGAGGATAACTTGGCTGCTGGGGATATTTAGGTTGTGAGGAGGATAATTAGGTTGGGGAGGATAACTCGGTTGCGGAGGTGGATATTTAGGTTGTGGAGGAGGATAATTAGGTTGCGGTGCTGGATAACTTGGTTGCTGAGGCGGATACTTAGGTTGTGGTGCAGGATAACTTGGTTGCGGGGGTGGATATTTAGGTTGTAGTGCAGGGTAACTCGGCTGCTGAGGGGGATAATTTGGTTGTGGTGCGGGATAACTTGGTCGCTCTGGGGGATACGTCGGCTGTGGAGCAGGATAATTAGGTTGCGGAGGGGGGTAACTCGGTTGTTGTGGAGGATAACTAGGCTGTGGCGCAGGTCTTGGCGTTGTTTGCGAATAACCAAATGTCGGTAAACTTATTTTAACGGGTGCATTACTGTAACTCGGAGTTGAAGGCGTGGATAAATAACTAAATGTTGAAGCAGTTGACGAGTAGCTTGGAGTTGTAGATGGATAATTATAATTCGTCGATGTGGTAGGGATCCTCGAATTGTATGATGAAAATGGTGCAGCTGTTGTAGCAGTAGGAAAATTTCCGTTTGCCGCCAGTAATGGACCACTTATTTTCACTACACCAGTGGGCACCGTTGATGCTGTACTCGTTGCAAAAGCGCCGGGTCCTTGAAAACCTTGTTGCAGTCCCACTTGGCCAAATGGTGGTAAATATGTTGGTGCCGGTGTCGAATGTGGCGACGGTGCTGGCGGTGGAGGAGGAGGCGGAGGTGGTGGTGGTGGAGGAGGAGATGGTGGCGGTAGTGGAGTGCCATAGGTCGGTTGCGGCGATGGGGTGGGAAGAGGTGTTGATGGTGTTGGATAATTATATTTTGGTGACGGAGGTGGTGGTGTGGGTGAAGGCGGTACCGGTGGTGGTAAATATGAAGGCGCGTCTGACGGGGGTGGAGTGGGATTGGTTTGGTAGATTGGCTGATTATAATTAGGACTCGGTAATGAAAATGGTACATTTGGTATGTCGTAAACGTATCCCGCTTGCCGGACTGTTTGTCGCGCTTGTCCAGCAACGTAATTGAACAGCAACAATATCTCCAACTGCATACGGTGAACAAGCAATAAAGTTTCTTTGCGAATATCGAATTCATCGAATTTGAAAAAAAATCTACATACCCATTTTAATGGCCGCATAATCAACTGACGTCTACTGGTAAAACAGACTGACAACGCCTTTTATACGGGCACTTTCCATGGTAACTCCCGTGTCGCGTGCTTTTCACGAAACCGCACTCATTTCACAATGTTTCACCAAACGAACTCGCCGCTTGCAGGATATTAAATTGTTTTGGTCCCAGTTGCACATAGGGCTATTAGACCCACTATGATTATACATCTCGAGAAGGGTGATTCTTTTCGTGCTGCTCATTGCGTCGTACATAAAGAGACCTCGTTATGTGGCAATGATGACGGGAGATGTCATGTTGTTACGGTCGGATCGCAACGTGCAGAATTTAACCGCAAAACATAAATAATACTTGCATATCTAATTTTTTGTAACGATGACATAATAAAATGCTTGTAATAACACATATTTCGGATAATATTTCCTCATTAAATACATATTATCTGGTTTGGAATAAATTAACATGTTCGCTGCCACGCTGGTTATAAACGTTAGTAATGTATGTCAGTTTATCTTACTTCGCCACGTAATCCTTTATTGTTATATAATTAACTATTTAAAAATTACAATGTAAGGATAATTTTCTATGATTTTTTCTGTTAATGTTCACGAGTTATTCCATCGTTTATTTTATCTTAATTATATCATTCCCCTGTTGATTACAGGATTAAGTACGACGTTATACGGCTTCTATCAGAAAATTTCGAGAATCTGTAAAACTTGATGCTATAAACTGTCGTGATATTCTCAATTTCCGATACAATGAATAGTCATGATCATCAATCACTTGGTTTTATCGATCGTTGCAAAAACATATTTCACACTAGAAATTACGAGAACATCATTCATCCTTAAGATTTAGTATCAAACCGCGTACTTTTTGATTATCTAAGCTAACCGAATCTGATGATTATTTTATGATAATTCATTTTATACAGCGGAGTGCAATGGACATCTGTCACTGAATACATATTTATATTGATGAATATATGTAGTTATTTTAGGTAATACCAAAGGGTATAGCCGACTGAGATGGTCAAAACTGCACTTAGAGGTTTTTCAATGAGTCATATACCGTTCGATGGCTGACCAAAAAAACTCATCTGTGCAAAATTTTAACTTGCCGCGAGGGTATTTACAGGGTAAATTAGATTTCGCGATTTTCCGGCATTTTTCCCCCTTTAGCGACTCCCTAAAATTTTGAAAAAAATGTGGCTTATTTTGGACATCAAGCCGCATGTTATAGAATTTTTTCAGATTTTTCTGTTGCAAGCTGTGATTATCAAAAATGAAAAACCAAAAAAAATCGGAAAATTGAAGATTTCTTGAAAACTAAAATATGAGTTATTTTTATATTAATTCCCTGATAAGGTACTATCACGGCTCGTGTACTCAATTTTTCTCTGATTTTTTGCTCGTCTGCAACATTGTCAATAAGAATGAAAACCGAATGGGTCGATGTTTTTTGCTGTCAGACAGAAGCTACTACTTGTCTAGTTTACCGCAAGTGTGGATTAAGTAATTTTAAACGTTATTGCATCGAAACAAACAATTGTTTAACTTAGAAAATGCGAATTAAGCGAGCAAAAAGATTGTGACGAGCGGGATATACATACCGAAATGTTTCCGTTTACTACAACTCGGTTGGTTGGCGTATGATTTCGGTGCTGCTACCCTCGGGTTTTCAAATCCCGTTGGAGGCTAAGTTTTTTTTTCGCTAAAACACACATTATTTTTCCAATTCTATAACAGATGGTTTATTTAAATGACTTTACAAATATGTTTGTAATGTTTTAAAAATATATTTTTTAACATTTGAAAAATATTTAAGACAACATACACACAAAAATAGTTTTGGAGTATCTCTTATTTTATTCATTCTCTAACTACATATGTTCGTAATTACGGCTTTGTTTAACATTCTTTAGAATACAGTTCATTAATTTAGCTTCTAAGCTTTCCGCCTTCAGCAAATACGGGTAGAAATGAGTCTTCGTCCTGGAAACCAATTCTTTTTTATGACTTCCTTTTATGAAAAAGTTTTATTTCGTGCAAACGGTCAACGATTCTCTTTCGACGAAGCTGTTTAGGAGTTGATAATTTCTAGACTTTGCCAGCACATGTTCTGAAGAGTACTGAGGTCGGATTCATCAGCCTTTCGCCACTTGGGTCCGTCGCAGGTGGTCCAAAGAAAAGTTCCACATTGTCACGATAAATACATCCCCTCCTGTCATTTCGTCGTTCCGAAAAGAAGCATGTTTAGGTGAAGAAATGGGTGGTGAATCGGAAAAACGAACAGCACTGATTGGAAAAGACCCAGCGCCTGGGTTAGCCAATCAGGGTTGTTTCGGAATTTTACTAGAGCATACACGAAGTTATAGTTTTTGCCAGCGCATGTTTATTAGAGTTTTCTCCGAGGGTCGTCAATAGCTCAAGGTCAAATTAGCAGACTGTCGATGTTATGCATTTAAGGCAAAAACAACTTAAATAAAACATACAATAATAAAACGATCAATGATTATAATATGACAACGACAACTTGTTGGTTGAAATTGGTTCCTATGTCTTGCAATTAATGCAGACAATTTTTATTTGGAATAAAGATCTGCAATCTAATTTATTAACCTACAGAAATAAAATTAGAATTCATCGATGTACAAAAGAAATAAGGTTATATTGAGTGCACACAAGTGGCACAAATTACACTGGAAAATACTACATGTATGTAAATACATAATACTGTAATACATGTGTGAATATATATTTTTAAAAGCAATTGTCTGATTTTTATGTTATAGGTATTGTATTCTGCTCTTTGATGACTATTTGCGTAGAGCAAAAAGATTGCCATAGTTTTGTATGTACGAGACATACCGTATATTGCTCGCAAATAAAAGTGTACAACAATTGGAATTCAAATAAAATAATAATACAATTCGTTTAACTTTTAGGTACACGTATAGCGTTAGTCACACTAAATGATCTTTGAATAATTTCACATAATCTGATAGAATGGTAGTTTAAAAATGTAGATGGTTATTTCCTAAAGCAATGTCAATTACTATCGTTGTAGATACGTACGTACACGTGTGTATGTTTAACGAAAATTTTACCTTATTTCAGTATATCGCGACAGCACTTGCCCTGCATCGCAAATCACGGCTCAATTTCTGTTTCTTCTTTCTCTGTTTTCATTTCTTTGTAACGACGAGGACGTAAAGCTTTGTTAATGTAACAACATATTGATCTGAAATGCTGCGACAAATTGGAATGCACGTGCACTTTCACTGAACATCGACGATGGGGCTCGTTAATCTTCTTGTGAAAACTTATCGACGGACAGGTGGGTTAATGCGATTTTTATTCTCGAACCTGTTATTTGTGTGATTAATCGCGTACGAGAGCTCGGCAATTATAAGTTTTTTTTTTGTTTTTTTTTTTTTATATGTAATTAGATTTACGCTAACACCGGTTATATTATTTTCGAAAACCTCGCATTTTTGTCATAGATAATAGGAAAATCCTCCTTTTTTGGTACGAATAATTGGAATATCCTCTATTTTTGGTACGATAAAAATTGGAGAATCTTCAATTTTTAAACAAGTAATTGGAAAACAATTTTATATAAACAATTGTAATATCTGAAAACTAATAAGTAATGAGCTAATAGTATAAGAAATCTTAACGTAGAAATGATATCTTTAAATTATTACTAATTACCTGATCATGAATATTTTTACATATTATGTATTATTTTCATTCGCAAATTTTAAAAAACTAAAATTAAGTAGAACTGTATTCCTTGCGGTTATTATATTAGAAGATAATAAATAAAGTGAAATAATATTTTAGATTTTCCTTAATGTTTTTTTTTATTGTTCAAATGTCAATTGATACTAAAAGTGAACTAGAAAATTTTAAATTATTTTAATAAAACGTACAACGCATCCACTCCAAAAGCATACATTACGCTAAAAATGTCGAGGGGGAAATCTGCACGTCAGACGCCCCCGTAGCTCGGGGGCAGTGTGGGTTCCGAACCACTAAAACGCCCGCGGCGACCCTCGGACGCGCATCCTTCATCTGACGGATTCGGGGGAGCCATGGCCGGCCACCTTTGTGCTCGGGGGGAGTGACCAGTGCCCTCCAGCCCCCCCCCCCCCCCCCAGCACCCGACAAAGGGGACACATCTCGTTATATAATTACCTCGTCCTGGCCCTGCACACGCTCCTACGCAGGGCCATTGGGTGCCTGGGGGATGTCCTCAGGGCACGACTGGCGGCGTCGGCGATGCGTCGTTCCCGACGCCGCCCGGCGGTCTTCTTCTGCAGTATGACCTACTCACAGAAGGAGACCACCGTCTTCCACTTCCTCATGCTCCCCAGCATTGCTCCAGTTACGCCGGGGAGCGAAAGGTCGTGCCCAATATTGTCCATTAGGACTCGGCGCAGCGCTGAAAAGGCGGGGCACACCTCCAGCGTGTGCTGCACAGCGTCGCAGTGGTAACATGCCACCGTCGCTTCCTTACCCATGCGGCACATGTACTGGCCAAAACTGCCCTAGTCAGTTATTACCTGCGTCGCTCGGTAAGGGAGCCTGCCACATCGCCTCTCCCGCTAACCGGTAAGGTGTGACAGGAAAGCTCCGGCGACGCGTTGGCCGGCGTGAGACCGAAGTTCCTCACGCCATGTGGTCTACGCCGGTCCTACCACGCCGGTATCCTCTGATGAGGCGGATCGCCATACGCCATTACAGCCGGCGTAGGAGCTTTCTAAGTCTCCTACGGCAGCCAGCCAAGACCGCTGGGACCCATACTAGGGACCCGTACATGACCATAGACCGCACCACGCTCAAATATAAGCGACCTACCGCATCCCCGGATCCCCCGAGGTTGGGCAAAAGGCGACTCATGCAAGCCGCCGCCCTCTCCACTCGGGGGACGAAGCGGCCGAATGCACCCAGAAATTCCAGTGGCTGTCGACAGTCAGTTCGAGATACTTCATCTCGGACCTCACCTCAACGCAGGCTCCTTCCACCTGGATCCATGATCTTGGGGGTGCCACTTGAACCAGATGGCCTCGGTCTTTTCGGGGGCAATCCTCAACCCCAGATCGTGGATCCTCGCGACGGCGGCCACCACCGCGACCTCACTGCTCGTCGGATGGTCCTCTCAAAGGAGTCCCCGACGGTAACCACTAAAGTGTCGTCTGCATAGCAGACTGTAGTGGTCCCATCAGGGAGGGGAGGGGGGGAAGGGGCTCCAGGACGGAATTATCTATCTGCGTCCCGCAGGTAGGCCCCGATCACCGCCCTTAGATAAGGTGGACCACGAGTGCCTCCATAATGGCGGACCAGGGCAGGGTGTTAAAGGCATCTCGATATCTAACGATACCGCCAAGCGCACCCCACCCCGAGCCACGGTCCCTTCCGAGAGGGACTTGATGCGGTCGATCGCGTCTATCGTCGACCGTCCCTCTCGGAAGCTGAATTGGCTGTCCGCCAGATCGGGGACATCGCGGGACAGGTGCCTGGTGAAGCGGGCAGTGATGATCTTCTCAAAGATCTTTCTCGTCTCATCCAGTAGGCAAATTGGTCGGTACGCGGAGGGGGATTGCACCGGCCTCCCCTCCTTTTTTAAGAGGACCATCCGACCGAGCTTCCACAGGTCGGGGAATGTCCCCAACCTGAGCAGCGCGTGTAAAGGGCCATGAACCTCTTCCCCAAGACGCTCATGGCGAGCACCCAGGCGCAGCCAGGTATTGCGTCTGGCCCCGGGGTGGCGATCAAATTTAGAAATTCGAAATAATAAAATACTAGAGTAGCAGTCTAGTCGCTTAATTGCACAACAGTTCTTGTTGACGGTAGTAGCAATAGTTACTTAATTATTGATTTATTAAACGATTTTTTCTGGAATTATTTGTGTTTTATCAATGCAGCAGATTTCTGTAAATATTCATGTATCCTTAACAGCGTAGAATAGTTACGTTACTTTATGTATTCGGCAGTATCGTAGGTATGTGACCGTACTTTAGTTACAGGATTGGTATTACCCTAAGATGTGAAGCTGTTTGATAAATACAAGATGGAGGTACCGATGTTTTCTCTTAGAAATTAGGGAGAAATTTAATTGAAGTACAGTAATGGGATCAATTCCTGCACACCTCCAGGCCGCAGCTTGTTTCATTAGCGAGGGTTAATATAGAAATTTTCTTTGCTCTGATTGGTTAACGATTTGCAGTGTTCAAAAATGTCGTAACTCTAATGCAACGCGATGACAATGTTCACGACGTTAAAACAACACATAGTATTAGATTTTTATTTACTATTATTTTGAGATAATCTAGCAACAGAAGCTGTCACCAACTCCTAAGAATTCACTCCGGAATTCAACGCTACGCACCACCGATCCGCCTAGATGTCGTAACGCCAAAACAGATGCTTCCCTTTGTCCAGGAGGTTGATTTCGACTCATCGAATGAAAATACTACGAGCCTGTCGTCCTGGATATAGATCGAATTTTTTTTCCACTCACGACTCTAAGAAAACATCACGAATGCCATACTGCGGAGGATTGCAGCTGCAGCATGGGCTCTGAAAGACGAATGTAGCTACTGCAAAGCGATTATTTCGCAACGCTAATAAAATCGCGATGTGCCCATCTGAGCTGTTCGTTGGGGTGGTGAGTCCTACCCATTATTGCAGCTGCGGCATAGGCGTCTGAAATATCGGAAAGTTAACCCTTAGCGCTCCGTTGGCTCCGCTACGGAGCCATCCGTCATTTGTTCCGTAACTCCGTAGGCTCCGCTGCGGAGCCCAATGTTTTGCAATTGTTATCTGTAGTTAAAACGTGCCCCAACTATTCTTTTGGGAAATGGAGTTGTCAATAATTAATTCATACATCTTGTATAAAACTGTACAGCACAATAAAAATGAGAAAGCACTGACGCATCCAAAGTACAGGAAAATTTTAGTCGATCAACTCGTAGGAGATTTTCATTAGGAGAGAACAAGAGTTTCTACATCAATTTTTGAAATCAGACTAAACGGAAAACTGCACATAATGGGAAAAGGTCCAAAGAGCGACTGTGTTGTGTGCTCTACAAGGAAACAAAGGGATGGCAAGACGTCAAACAAGTGAATACTGTGACACTTGTTCAAGTAAACCCAGAATGCACATGGGAGATTGTTTAAAAAGATATCATAGCATGGTGAATTACGAAATTTAAAATTTACATTCTATTTACAAGAAGAAGGTGCATATGTATAAAATAAATAAAATCAAAAACATTCACAAGTACATCTAATTCTTCTCACTTAAAATAAGACTCCTTCTTCACATTCGTTCCGCTGCGAAAATGTGCCGAAGTTGCTGGTAGGCAGTGGTACAAAAACGTGCGGAGCGCTAAGGGTTAACTACTGCAACGCGATTCTTTGGTCGCAACTCTAATGCAACGAACAGGAATACAAAAAACATTACTTTACTTTTTAAAAGCAACAAGAATCTATTAACTTTGAAAAATCTACAACTGGCAAAGTTTAAACACAATTAGTAGCACTCGCAATGCTGCATTTTAAAGAATTCATTTGAGTATTAATGGCAATAACGTTTATTTTATTCACATCACTAATTTTTGTATCTGTTCACAATTGATCAAAGGAACGCGTAATTATTTCGCAACGCTATTTGCAAGTCACGGACATGCCCATCTGCGCCGATCGTTTGGGCGGTGAGGTCTGACCATACTTTAAAACTATATTACTATTACTACAGCTATTATTTCTACAAATGAGTACAATGGCAAAGTGGTAACGACAATAAGGTAGCCTTTCACAACAGTTTGTTGGAGAGGTCTTTTTGGCAATTAGCCTCATCCTTCTTTTCTTTGGCGAATCGCCTAATGAGCCTTGAAGAACCTTACACGTCTGCAGCTAGTAGAAAACCAACGAATTCTGAAACAAAAAACAATGTCTCGGAAAAAGCCGATAATCCTGCTGGTGCGATGGAGCCGGTATCGTTTCGTTTCAGAAACCCCAATTCTCGCGTGTACGCGTCCACTACTACGGAAGCTAAGAAAATTTTCAAAGGGTCGATTTTGAACCATGTATCGAATGCTGATATTCGATATGGTGAATTGAACCACGATGCTGAATTGAACCATCTATCGTCATGCTTCGTTCGAATAAAATTCGAATCAACCCTTTGAGCCCTACAGGTAACTGACCATCGCGGTCTACCCGATAGAGAACGGCGGTCAGTTTCGACCCCACCTAACAAATTCACACACAGACACGTTAAGGAAAGTTATCTATCCTACCTAATGTTATATTCAAAAAATGACAAAACAATCACACCAACACATTGACTTCACGATTGGTACACATACACTGAGGAGCTATACCTTGCGGAGAACGTCCCGGGACGCCTCTGACACCCTAACATGATCACATTCATTCTCAGCTAAGGTATATGTTAGTTACTGAACTCGACTGACGATGGTAATGATCATTGCGATTTAATCGAATATAGTCTTTTGAGAATAAATACAGTTTCAATAGATTTCAATTTTCAAAGCTCTTGCGAGCTTTTAGTAAACCGTTTTAACCGATACTAATAGTAAATGAATCATTCTTTGCATACATATTTCATATAGATCCACGTTGCATGGCATGAATCCAATGAAACATGATTTATTCGAGTTAATTCCGATTTGAAACAACCGACGCAAAATCCACTGCCTAACCAGACTCACACACAAGTGGAAATTACGTCGTGCACGATACGCTAGTCATTATCAGTCGCTAGTTATTATTACTATTATTAAATACCGTTCCATGCGCTATTGCTCGCGCTCTCCCGAGTAATGCTTTGGCACTCTGAAGGATTCCAACAACGAACATGGAACCTCGGATCTCTGAAAATCCTATCTAAAAAGAGTCATTTAGTTCCGCGAGCTAAGCTTCTTTTAAGTTCATTGAAAAATGAGCATATATTTAATCATAATTTCGTAATAATAATTTAAAAATATGTTCAGATATATTTAACAATTTTATTATAACAATTTTATATTTAAATATGTTTAATAATAAATTCGTAACAAAAAGAAAGTTTCTTTCAAACTTTTATCAAATACGTTTCACCTATTGCAGACGTCTTCCTGTACGTGATCTGTAATGCATTTAAACGGAAAGTTATTCTATATTGGCACAGCAAATATACTAATATAATTTTTGGAACATTCATGTTATGATAAACGCGTATTCTAAAAGATCAATTTATCGGCAGCTTCGAAATCAAATTATTGAAACTTGGAGCAATCATAGAACAATCGCGACGAGCACGAAGACCTTACCTAACTAGAAAACAGATTACCACCCAAAGGGTTGCCTACGTCTGGAGTTCTGGAATAGAAAAAAACACAGGCATTAAAATATGTTCAACATCGTTCATGAAGTTATTAATTTCTGCGAAATATTCTATATAATTTACATACTGATGAATATTATACTTACATCATTTCCTCCATGACGAAGCCCGACCGCGTTGCTTCTCAATCTCAGCTATCCACGTAGTCCGCCTAATCTATAATAACAGCAAGGAATTCGATTAAATTCAATCGGTGTATTAAATGTCCAAATAGATTCTGTGTTATACAATATTATAGATGCTTTGTGTGCTAATATAGATTACACTTACATCGGCATTCATTCGATCACTTTGCTACTCGATCTCTTCTTCGCATGTTATTTTTAAATCTGTAATAATATTTATTATCGTAATCCTTGCCTATGCGCCTTAGGATGCCTTCCGGTTTACAAATTTTTTCTTATTTCTACTTGTATAACTTCTATAAACTATAACTGTTTACAGTTTTTTACAGCTTAACCTAAAACTTAACACATAAAAATTCAGCTTCTTTGGCATCTTTTCTATCCTTATTACTATGTTTGTGCTTAGTTTTCTTCTTTCTTTTCCTCTCTCTCTCTCTCTCTCTCTCTCTCTCTCTCTCTCTCTTTCTCTCTCTACGTCGCCTCCCCTCCTCTCTTCTACTATCTTTTTCAATTCTGCTAGCCCCTCTCCTCCCTCTCCCAAAATTTCTTTTATGCTAGTTCCTCCTTCTGTCCCACACTCCACCAAATGCTCCATCGTTTCCTCTTCTCTCTTACATATTCTACACATTCTTTCTTCCTCCTGTCTCCGCATCTGTCTTCCCTTACTCTCATTTACACACCTGAATCTTGCTATTAACGTTCGGTCCTTCTTTCTTCTTCTATCTCTTAGGTATCCCGGTAGTCTTTCCGTTACTATATCTCTGTACGTTGGGTTGTATTTCGATGAATATATCTGTTCTTTTCTCTCTTTCTTTCTCTTCACTTTCAATCTCTCTCTTATCCTTTTATAAATTTTCTTTGTTTCTCCCCCCTCTTGTTCCCTAATCCTTTCCATCTTCTCCTCCTCCAGCTCCAGCGTGTTTCTTGTTTGTCTCCTCTTTTTCTTCCAATCGCTCCCTGTGTTTTTCTCCTTTTCAATTTCCTCTACATACCTCCTCACAATCTTTTTCTCTGACACTCTTGCTTCTTCTTCGTACTTCATCGCTCTTTCCAATGCTTTGTCTCTCACTTCTTCACTCTTCGTTTCTTCTGTTACTACATAGTTTGGCATGTTCCTATCCAGCCCCAATACCCATTTAATGTACTTCCTTTTTACCCTCTCCAGCCTCACCTCGCTCTGCCATCCCCAAACTTCCGCCCCGTAGAGAAGCACGCTTTCCACCAGTGCTGTACAAATCCTCATCCTTCTCTCAAACGATTCCTTAAATAATTTTTCACCTATGCCCCATGTCTTCTTCATCGCAATCATAGCCCTCTTGAATCTTTCCTCCAGGTGTTTCCCCGTTTTCTCATTTTTTTTGTACAACATAGCCTAGATATTTTATCTCTTTCACCTCTTTTATTTCTTCCTGTCCCCATTTCCATTCCCTTTTTCTTCTTTTCCTATCCCCTCCCTTTTCGAATACCAGTTGCTTCGTTTTTTCTACACTTAGGGTCAGATCTTTCTTCCCCAGATATTTTTTTAACCTTTTTAACGTTTCCTTTAATCCTTCCTCTGACGTTGCCATTAAGATGATGTCGTCTGCGTATATTAGCGACCAGATCTTTTCCCTTCCTATCACTACTCTTCCCTCTCCCGCTTTTCTTAGAGGGCAACCTTGCCTGACTCCCTTCTCTGTTCGAAATTCTTCCATCATATCCCCTCCTATTCGCACGCTGTTGTTTGTCTCCTTATAAATTTCCATTACTCTCTTCCTGAGCTTCCCTTCCACTTGCAATTCTCTCATTCTATTCCACAATTTATCCCGATCTACCCAATCAAACGCCGCCTTCAGGTCCACAAAGCATGTATATAACTTCCCTCTTCTTATTCCTATTTCTCTGTTCGCCACGAAATTCAGGATATACACTAGTTTTTCTTCCAACTCTTTCTTCAATCTTTCGTTGATCAAGCTATCTTATACGCTGAGCACATCAACGTTACCCCTCTATAATTTTGTACTTTTCCTTTATCTCCTCTTTTAAATATTGGGGTTATGATTCCTTTTTAAATCTGTAATAATAATAACACGAAATTAGATTAAATTCAACGGCAAGATAATATCAAAATAAATTAAGATGAATAAAGAAAGAATTACGATGTACCACGTAGAGATCTTCGTTTACGTGACTGCCTCTGCTCAATAGCCGATTGGAATTCCATGTATCTAAAACACGTATTAGTATGTCCGTATATTATCGTCTGAAAAGCGTACAACCGTTTGCATAAACCAACATTTCATCAAAAAGTAGACTAAATAAATACGTAATTCGCGTCTTTCAAATCAAAATTAAATTCTGCCATCTACCATTAATATTTAAACATTAAAGTAATGGTTATTGTAGCGCCCAGTCGTGCGCACAAGAGAAAGTCTCTTCTTCGTGCAAACAACTTACGTAATTTACGACTCCCGTTCGACGAAGCTATTTTTGAGTCGACATTTTCCAGATCTCTGCAACACATGTTATAGAGTCTTTTCCGAAGGTCCTCAATAGCAAACAGAGACCGTCGTAAATTAAGGGATTATCTGAAGGGCACTTGGGCCGGACGCGAATCGACTTTCGTGCACGTAGTATAAGAGGTTAATAATGCATCGAAAATGCTTCTACTGCACAAAAAAGAAGCGGAATAATGGACACAGGTTAACGTGTATACTTAACAAAATTTCATACTTTCTTTCGAATCAACTGGAAGCAAGTGTTAATTAATGATGCATTGTGAATTCCTCGCGCTTATTTCACTTGTTTATACATTTAAGCAATAACATATCTATTAAATCAACTAAATATTTGCAAATTCTAAGAAGCAAAACGCCTGCGATCTACTTTTCGCGCGTAAATTGTAATAAGTAGCGCTACTGCGCAATCGCGTTACGGAACCGAATACCGGCACAAGAAAAGAACGACGTTTCCCACGCCTACTTACGATCAGTTGGAATTGCAAAGAATACCGAAATAGTAAACCATTTTCACTTAGAATTATTTATCAATTTAGAGATATTAATTATACGAAACAATTTGTAAATATCTCGACGCAAAAGAAAGATTTCGTCAAAGGGTAACGAAGCAACAGTTTAAACTTACCTATATCCTATATAAGTGCCGAAAAATCGTCAATTGTCAAATCATCACACTTCTGATCGCTTTCTTTTCTTTGATGTTTTGTTACTATTAAGTTACAACAATTAAATTAATTACCTTAAAAAACTAATAATTGACCAGTGGTACCCAATGATGCGTTCGATCTGTCGGGAGTGATGGCGCACTTTCTGTAGGCGATTGTGGCGCTCCTGGTGGCGAGAAATAAAACCACGGTTTAACTGGAAATTGAATAAATTCCGGTTGGCTATATCATGAGACGCGGTAGCGTCTCGCGCCAAGTAATTGAGTTAGCGCGCGCGACGCTGCCAAGGATAACTATCTTTGACTAGGGCTGCCGAAAATTTCAACTGCGATTTATTCTTTTCAACCGCATTGTATTTAATTTTAACGATTGTCTAGTTGTTAAGGATCACCATGCGCGTACAAAAAGTCCTTAAATATGTGAATTGGGCTAGAAATAGCTGAGATATCGAGATCTCAATTTAACGTGCAAGTATAAATTTATTTAATTTTCAGTGCACGCATCTGCAGATACTATTGTTACGGTCTGAATTGTTCAATGTAGGGAATTCGGTATGGTTCGGATGCCCGTGGAGCGCTGAACCGCTCTGCTCGTGAAAGGTTGTTGAGAGAGGTACAAACTTTGAATACTTTTAGCAAAAGGTACTTTATTTATAGAGCTCTAAGGTGTGCTTTCTTTGACTATCGAATTAAATCTGAGGTTTTCTGTGGAGTTTTGCATTTTCTTCCAGCTTCTTTTCCTTCCCTCCTTCTTTAGCCAATAGGAAAATTAGCTGGGCGCTGGTGAATTTGCTGGACGTTGATTTGTCAGCCGGTCCGTCTTCCGGTTGCAGCTCGAAGGTGGTTGGTGGTTCGACGGTGCGCATGCGGGTCGGAGTGCGCGGGAGTCGAGCGCGCAGGGGTGAAAAGCCCACCGAAACGAACATTGTGGAGGTGCGCCGCGCGCGAAGATTTCGGCTTGAGGACTGAGTAAGAGAGAGAGGTCAGAGAGGGTTTCGAGAAGTCCTTGTCTAAAGATTTACGACGTCCTGTACTTGAGAGATCCGGGTTTGCTATTGTGACTCGTCTAGTTCATGTGAAATCGGAGAGGGTCTTACGAGAGGCTACGTGACTTTCTCTACATTCCTCGATTAGTCTCGCTAGATCAAAAAAAGGCTCAACGAAGAATTTCGTGGGAACTCTCTCATTATCTCCTTACATATTCTCAGTTATTCCTCTCGGCCGATACTGTATCTCTATACAAATATACGTTATTTTGTATTTACATTCGAACTTCCCTCTTGTAACACTATACACTTTTCGGGGTCACACATTTTTACTGCTAGATGGCAGGTGAGCGCAGTCTAATGCTCAGCTTCAAGCAGCTATAACCAAGCGTGTTACAACGCACCTGTCAGATTTCGTCAAATTGTGATTTTGAACAAATAGGTTATGAAATGTAATAATAAGTTCTGAATGAATATATAGGTTGAAAAATATAATAAAAGCCAATAATGTAAGAATCCCAATTAATGTTGTGATTTTGAACGAATAGGTTATGAAATGTAATAATAAGTTCTGAATGAATATATAGGTTAAAAAATATAATCTATTATATAAAAATAAGTCGAGGTTTCCTTCCTGACGCTATAACTCCAGAACGCACGAACCGATTTCCACGGTTTTGCATTCGTTGGAAAGGTCTCGGGCTCCGTGAGGTTTATAGCAACCAAAATTCTGGAAAAATTTCAACAGAAAAGCAGGAAAACAGGGAAAATCATTTTTCACATACAGCGCCATCTCTGATACATAGCATGTACTACAAACCAATATGGTTTATAAAACAAAAAAAAATAACTTTTCTTCATCTTTTAATCCCCAAACGAAATATTACAAAAAACGAAGCCATCTGGTGGCGAAACGAAGTTCGCCCGGTTTGCTAGTAAAAGCTAATAATGTAAGAATCCCAATTAATGACACATTACGAATAAATTTTAAATATTATTATCTTAAGTTTACGTTAAGATGAATCTCCACTTGCATTTATTTAATATTTAGTTCTCTAGTTATTCAATTAACAGTTGTCAGAGCCTTAAAGATTTCAATTTTATATGACATATGTGAATTATTATTTCTATTTGTATTAATTATGAACGAAGCCGGTACTTGTACAAATTTATATCCATAAAGTATATTACATTGGTGCATAGGGAAGTTTGGTAGTATCGGTATTTTGAATGAACTGAAAAAAAAACAAAAATAAACCAATAGGATTTTATAGGAAAAATGCCGACAGACTAAGGGATAAAAAGAAGATAGAAAAATGAAAACGTACATTTCTTTTTAATTAAATTATTCATTAATAATAATAATTCGGCATCCACCACCTCGGCCTCCACGGCCACTTCGGGAAAAGCTCGCAGATGTTCCTCTATCTACAAAAAGAAAGTTATGCATCACTTTCTACGTATTTAAATTGGGATGAGAAGTATAAAACTGCTCGGTAATATATAAAAAGTAAATGCATACATAATTTAGACATTACTTCAGTACTGCCTCTACTAATTTACGTAATTTCCCGAAAAATGTTAAGGTATAACTTACAAAGCTGCTTTACTTTAGCAGCATCACTGCCTCCCTTTTCTTTTTGCTGCTGCTGTTGTAGTTGCTGCTGCTGCATAAATATTAAAAATTGATGGAACATTTCTGGTTTAACAAAAAACAAATTTCATTAAATCAGCCGGAAATCGCTCTGCGTACAGTAATATCAGAATAAAAAACATTACCACGGCAATGTAAAATAGGCCAAGTAGTTGAGTTTGCTTGGGACTTTGGTTCCCACAAATAAACTCCGACAAATTAACCCACAAAAAGTGTCCACAACAATGAATTCACGCAAACAAGCACACAGAAGATATCAACGTAAAACAATTGGTCCCCCAAAGGAGCATTCAAATGATATTAGTAAACCCTCCAAAAAACTTCTAAGAATTGTTAATAACAACCCCCCACCCCCCAAAAAACCCCATCCCCCACCTCACCCCCACAAAATGGTTCCAAATACAAAAAACGTTAAATTAATGCACAAAAGTAAGTACAATGTTAAACTTCGGAACGATATAAAAAAACTCCAAAATATTGTTTACCATTTAATTTCATTCGAAGAAAGTATTAAAATCAGAAGTAGTTGTCCACTTAATGTGTGATTTGATTTCGAGGAAAGTACTGAAATCAAAAGTAGTTTCTCCGTTTGTACAGAGTACTCCATAACCAGCTAAGTAGAAAATCACGATAAAACATTGATACTGTTACGACGAATTGTCTATATCAAGTCGCTGTAATGTGATACTGCCCTGTTGTGGACACCCCTTAAAGAAATAGCTGAAGATAGGGGTTGTCACGGAACTGTTGTGCCGACGAACAAGACAGAATGATCGAACTGCCAAGCGATCAACACATCATTACTGAATAGTCATAGAGTTGTTGTTATATAATTGAGTACCGCGTTATTATAATTAAAATGCTGCAATACTTTAAACGGATTCACAATATAACGGATACTTAGAGAAACCAAACAAATTATACCTAAGGTGGATTGGCGGGCCGTTTTTTTAAAAATCAAACAGTAGAAAATATTAATTTTAATATAATTACGTTATGCCACTAAACCTAATTTATTTATTAATATTTTCTGGATACTTGATAAACATTGGGCACTGTTTAGAGGTCGAGTACTTTTTCATATCCATTTCAATTTAGAAGCCGTGTACTTTTTCATATCCAATTCAATTTAGAGGTCGAATACTTTTTCATATCCATTTCAATGGGTTTAGACTTTTTGGTGGGTCTACTGTTTGATTTTTATAAAAACGGCCCAAACGGTAAACAATATTTTGGAGTTTTTTTATATCGTTCCGAAGTTTAACATTGTACTTACTTTTGTGCATTAATTTAACGTTTTTTGTATTTGAAACCATTTTGTGGGGGTGGGGTGGAGGATGGGGTTTTTGGGGGGTGGGGGGTTGTTATTAACAATTCTTAGAAGTTTTTTGGAGGGTTTACTAATATCATTTGAAGGCTCCTTTGGGGGACCAATTGTTTTACGTTGATATCTTCTGTATGCTTGTTTGCGTGAATTCATTGTTGTGGACACTTTTTGTGGGTTAATTTGTCGGAGTTTATTTGTGGGAACCAAAGTCCCAAGCAAACTCAACTACTTGGCCTATTTTACATTGCCGTGGTAATGTCTTTTATTGTGATATTAATTACAAGAAACAATTTATAACATGCATTGTTAACTACTTCATATATTGTTGTTTGCAATGCGTACAACCGTTTAGATAAATCAGTTAACGCATAAATCGATCGATTGGTTATTAGATCGTACTGTTATCATTTGTCAATTCAATTTCTCTTGTCTCTCTACTGTACCGTTCGATGCATTGAGAAAACGTTCAAAATTTTAGCCAAACATTTTTTTAAAAAACCTGATTTTTCCACTTCTAAATTACTCATGGCCGTTTTGAAGCATCAATAATGATTGGAAAGAACCCTACAAGAATCAACAGTTCAGAAGTATCGTGTTTTTTTCTACTGTATACAAATCAACTGTACAGTTCATCATACATTGAATCAAATCAATGCTAGTCATTGCACCGTCCTCCGTACACATACTTCTGAGAAGAAAATGGATCTACAACTATGTACATGGTTAAATTCCTTACTATTCTCAACACAGGAAGTATCTTGTATGCTTTTTAGCGGAGTTATTTATTATACTTAGCTAACCGAACCTGAAGATCTCCATATTTTGAAAGAAGTTCGAATCTTAAGGACCAAGTGTGGAAATCTTCCACATTGAAATTTCTTAATTTTATTGAGATTTAAAAGCGACACAAAAGTTAAAGACGTAATTGATGCTATATAAGTTCATTTTGCAAGTTTCAATTAATTGAATAGAAGACTGTAGCGATTATTCTTTACAAGATGGTCATCGTTGGAATCGAAAATTGACATAAATGTCCTGCATTACCGACTCTAACTACAATCACAGTCGTGCCCTTCTGCGACGCATCTTTTTGGTCGAAAAGCGACAGTTGCGTTGGTAGTTAGAAATGTCGGAACCTATGGCTGACGTTTTGAATTTTAACAAATAATTTCTTAACCAAATACGTAAACGACTGATAATGCACATCACTGCTTCTGTATGTAGCATGAATACGGCTGTGTGGTATTATTTTTTGTATGTAAACGCTAAATCTTCCGATATTTAAGAAAATCTGTCGCCATTGACGTTATATTGTCGAATATTGCAAATTTTTTCACAATAAATTAAAATTTGACATTTTCAATACCGCCCAGACGTAGCTTGGACTTTCAGGAAACAGAATATTCCGCTCTTGGACTGCTCACTTCGATATTCAAGATTATATCTGCTAAAAGTCAAACCCTTACATTTGGAATACGTATACGGGTGTTTTCCATGTGTGCGCAGTAACGGTATGGTACACTATAGAATGTAGAAGTTTTGCGTGAGGTTCCGGTTGCTGTATTCCATAATTTCTATGTTTCACAACATTCTAGTATTTACATAGTAATTTACGTAATTGAGTAAAATGTCCGAACGTGAGTCTCATGAAACACTTAAACCGAAACATACACTTAAAATCTTAGTTGCTACCGACATTCACCTCGGTTATAATTTCAATAAGAAAAGAGGTTGGTTTTCAAATAGTACTTTTTAAAAGAGTTTTAAGTTAAAAAGAGTCTCATAAAGTTCTATAATTATAATTAACAAGGAAAACGTAAGACCTGAGAACAAATTGAAGACTTGGTTATAATTTAAGTAAAATTTCGTTAGTACCGGTTACTAAGCAACTGTTTGACACAATGGCCATGTGCCAGGGTTCTTACGCGGTAATTCTGAATTCTGAGCTTGATCGTAGAAAAAAATACTTTTTTCCTTTCATTCTGTCATAATTTTTTATACATTTTTCGCACAAAAAGGGAAGTCAGGCTCGAACAATTGGGGATCAAAGACAATGTAGGTTTCAAAACAAAAATTCATCTATGAATGACAAGATCAATATTTTCTGTATTCAATAATACATTATATTTTCATATTTTTTCAATAACAATCAATCTTCATATGTTCTGTAGTAAGTATATTTTATACACAATTTATTTAAAATCTATTGTTCCCTTTTTGGTGAAATATTGGTACAAAATTAATGCAAAGGCAATTAAGACTATTGCAAATGAAAAAAGAGAAATATCTTTTATATGGGTTCAATGTATGTGGGTAAAGTTTGTGTGCCACATGGGTTTGGGCAGAAATTTGATCATAATGTTAGAATACTAGGAAGTAAAAAAGAAGCAGCAATTAATAACATATGTTAAAATATTAAGGATAAATGTTTAATTGAAGTGTTGGGATCATCGTAACCCAGATTTATTGTTTAGGAATTCTGATATGATGCTATATTGTCATAAACAAGAAGACAACCTATGATTCAAAGGTCTTACACTTTCCTTATAAGCTTTTCAATCAAGGAATTTTAACATCTATTGCTAGTTTATTTGTGCATGGTTGTCATGAAATGTACTTAGGTATGCTAAAAGTAATTAATTTATATAAGGACAGGAATCGGATGACACTTTTAATACTTTTGAAGAAATACTTCAATATGGCATTGAACATGAAGTAGACTTTGTACTACTTGGAGGAGATTTATTTCATGATGCAAAACCAACAAAAACAGTTATGTTAAAATGTTTAAGTTTGTTAAGAAAATACTGTTTAGGCCCCAGGTTAGTAAAATATGTTTATACAAGATGGAATTTGAAGTATGACAAATATTGATTATTGTTGTTTCGTTAGAGCAATTAGATTTCATGTTTTGGGTGATCGAGAGAAAATGTTCAAACACTGTCCATTTAAAATGTTAAATTATGAAGATCCAAGTATTAATATTGGTATGCCAATATTTTCCATTCATGGGAACCATGATGATCCATGTAAGAAATGTGATATACTGTGTTTCCTCAATATTGTTGAGGTTATTAGTAACTATGATTAAAATTGCAGGCTTTGGAGCAGTTGGAACAATGGATGTGTTATCTGCCACTGGCTTTATAAATTATTTTGGAAAAACGACAGATCTCACCAACATTACTATCCCTCCAGTGATAATAAGAAAGGGTAAAACCCATGTTGCACTTTATGGCTTAAGCCACGTAAACGATGAAAGGTTATCAAGAATGTTCAGGGATTCCAAGGTGAACTTACGAAATATATGATTGTGTTGGGCTACGTTTTCTCTTTTTTTTTTAATGCAAATGATTTTCATTTGAAGGTGGATCTAGAACAATCAGAAAACACACCAGATTACTTTAATCTGTTTGTTTTACATCAAAATCGTGCTCCCCATTCAGAATATGGATATATTACTCAGGGAAAACTTCCCAAGTTTCTTGATTTCATTATATGGGGGCATGAACATGAATGCCGTATTACACCAGAGTTTATCCCTGAAGCAGAGTACTACATTTCTCAACCAGGTATAGTTACAGATTCATTTATTAATTACAATACGTGGAAGCTATGAAACTATTGCTCAAAAAACGCACTTACAGGTAGCTCTGTTGCAACTTCCTTGTGTGAAGGCGAGTCAAAGGCTAAACACGTTGGTCTGTTGAGCATAAATGGTAAACAGTTTAAGATGAAGAAATTAAAACTAAGAACTGTCAGACCCTTCGTGTTTGACAATTTGATTCTTGATCATAAGATTATACAGAATGATGACCATAATTTGACGCTTGCGGAATCTGCATTTAAATTCGTCGACAATTACATAGAAAATAAGATAATATCTAAAGCTTCAAAACAATTGTCAGGTCATCTAAAGCAACCAATACTACCATTGATTCGATTGAGAATATTTCATACTAAAGACGAAGAAGTATTTGATACGATTAAGTAAGATTCTATTTTGTATATTAATTCCATTCGTATATTATATATTAGATAATACAAGTAGCTAACGATAATAAATAATGTGCGTATTTTAGATTGGCACAGAAATATTGTGAGGAAATTGCTAATCCTATGGAAATGATTATATTTCGCAAAGAAAAAAAAACCGGTAAGAAATCGTCGTCGTCTAGATATGGCGATCTTAGTGATGATCTTCAGAATATGGCTGATATTTTCGCCCACACGGAGGTAAACAAAAATTGAGATATTTCACAAGTGTTTGATGATGAAATTTGCTCAATTTTTCAATTAACAGGATCAACAATGGAAGGAAACCGTACAAGGAGGACTAAAAAGATTCTTTAATTTAGAAGAAAATGAAAATCTATTAACAGCACTAACAGTGGATAATTTAAATGAAGCATTAACTCAATTTATTAATGGAGGTAATGGTGATGCTTTCAAAATCTTATCAAGGTAAAGCAAATATAATAAGATATTTTAAAATACTGATTTTCTATTATAATTTCGATTTTATTGTTGCTATTTATTGTGCTCATATAGACATAAAATGAAGAAAATTGTGTCTCACGTGGAAACTAGTGAAGCTACAGCAACCGAAGAAAGTATTAAGAAAGAAATTAAAAATTTTCGAGATAGAAGAAATGAGAAAGAGGAAAACACAGAAGTATGTACCTACAACAAACCCATTTTAAAATAATAATGTGCTACTATGTCTCGCAGGTTGAATAATCATATATTATTTTATAGATACGAACAATGTTCACTGCTAAATCTGTAAAACCCTCTAATAATGACGACGTAATAGATGTTGACAATTGTAGTGACAGCGCAGATGAAGCGGAAAAATCAGATAAAGTTCCTCCCAAACACAGTAGAGGTAGAGGTAGAGGTAGAGATAGTGGTAGAGGTAGAGGTAGTGGTAGAGGTAGAGGAGCACGTAACAAAAGCAAAGAAGCCGATAAAAGATCTGTTATATAGCAACTGTAATTAAAAAAACAAACAAAGTTGCAGGTACATTATATAACTTTATTAAACGATTCATATTTTACACGAGTCTTTGATTTATTAACTATGACGTTTTATCATTTGTTACAAGGAACGAACATTGGACCGTTTCGTGACAACGGAAACAAATCAAAGCAACTCTAATCTAACCATGATAAGTGATTCGGATTCAAATTAATTTATAATTTGTAGTAAAATAAATATTTTTCTATAAAGTCTTGAAATATTTGATATTTATTTGACAACATCCACTTAAAAATGTTGTAAGTTTTATTTGTGCAGAAAGAACACGCAACTTGTAATTCTGATTTCCGCGAAGTTGAAGTCAACTATCGCGTGTCGAAAGATACCTGTCTTTGTAGTGTCAGAGAGAATCCAAAAACTTAATGTTGTGCAAAAGTAATGGCTCGGTTAAATACGGAGAATATACACATGTAGTATTACCGGAGACATACATAATACTACAAGTCAACTGATAAATTTTGATAAAATTGGCCAGCCTGATACCATTAGGGTATTACTTTTCTGGTTTATGTGTTCCATTCAACACGTTGATGCCGGCGCCGATATTCAGGATTTTCTCTGTGAGTCGGCGCCCGAAATTTACAAAAATTAAATAATTATGTTAAGTTTATAATATTGAATTTCTATGTTTTTACTATTGAATATCTGTTTATAATGTTCAGATAAAATAACATAAACCTATTTTGTAGTATCTATTTTGTGAAATGCAAGCAAAATAAACAAATGTACGCAGCCCACGGGTCTGACGCATGACCCACCGGTGGGTCAAGCCGTCGTCAACGTGTTAAAATATTAATGTTTTATCGTGATTTTCTAATAAAATGGTTGCAGAGCGTACAGTATAAACAGAATAACTACTTTCGATTTCAATACTTTTTTCAAATTCAAATGAAATGAAATTAAATGGTAATAAATATTTTTTGGTTTAACATTTTACGGAGCTTTTTTGTCGATTAATATTTTGTGGATTAATATTATGAATACTTAGAGTACTTTTAATTTTATTGCAGCTTATTAACGAATTTCTGGCTGGTTTTACAATTATTCGTTCGATGCGGGAATTCAATATTTTCTTCGGCCCATCTTTTTTATTTTTACCATAATTAGCTGGGTCACTTAAGAAATTCAAAATGACTTTATGCGATCGTTTCATTGTTTTACCTTTTTTTCTACGGTTAAATATTTGCCACGAGGCATTTCTACAATCACCAATATACCATTTTTATAAATGAAATTTAAGCTTCGATTTGTAAAGAATATGGTTTATCAGCTAATATAAATCAGATTACAAATCTAAGTGTATTGAGCTTGGCATAGTAAGGCTGATGCTATAGTAATGTAACGACTGAGAATCAGAACTCCGACTGTTTTATGTCTTACGTAAAAGCAATTTCATAGATATTTACACGAAAATTATTTTCGACACACTTTCACCTCATATAAACGACTTTTTTGCATTCCCATCGAGAAGTATCAAATACTCAAAATAGAGGTGGTGCTATAATTATGCTCTTCAGTGTATTATTAAAACATGGTATTCACTGTTTTTACGGAATATTCTATTACAGGCTAATCTGAAATAAAGTTTGATTATTATAATTTTAGTTTACTGTAAAACATTGATCGTCTAAAATGTTCCCAGCGATCCATGATCTACATCAGCGTCAATTACATTTTAGCAGGTTAAATCATGGGATATCAAAGGTGGACAAGATGGTGCGAATAAAGGTCAAGTTAGTTTGATAATTATCAAAAATATTATTACTGAAAATACATCGACTTACAAACAACACAAACGGAGGAGCACACGGTGGTGCGAAGCGGGATATATCTACTTTCGAAGTAACGCCGATAATGTACAGTTCTAATAGTCACACAATAAATAGTATCACATTCTGAAGATCTGGTTGTCACTTCAAACTATCCGCGGAAGATCTCGCTGTCGAAACTAAAACGACAACTATGGCGTCGGTAATATTGGCAATTCTTCATTGTCGCTTCTCTTATATACACCTATCGAAATTAGAAACGTATTGAGGCATGCGATAGAATTATCTCTTTACAATGATTCCTGTTTCCGTCGATCGTCGACAAAGATCACGACGTCCCGTAGATCAATTGCGGATTTTTACGGAAAATAATTATTCATTTAGTCGATTGCAACAAACTACCAAATTGAAATTTAGTTCTCTTCCAAATTGCTTTTCTATCGTAAAGAAGCTTTCCGCATTTTCCTGAGACATTCGTAAAGCTTGCTTCATTTTTGTTAGAAAATGATAAAGATTTATTCGGTTGTACTAGAAATTCGTAAAGCTGTGTTCCTTTTTTTATAGGAGTACATAAAACTTTGTCGTTTTGTTGTACGCACGCGAAATCCGCAGTATAGCCACGAGCAACCGTGGCTAAACGGACGATTTGGGCTCACGATCCGATTTTTGCTCGTGAAAAATACGTTTAATAAGGATCAGTCTTCTTGATGCTTGAAGCAGCCCGGGGCTAAGCCGCCGAATCACTCCGACAGAACTTTCAGAGTAAACTACAGCTCGTGATTCCTCGTCATTCGTCCGGATTAACGAGTTCGTCAGCGACGCATGCCGCGGAAAAACGCTCGAAAGTTTCCGCGGCATCGAGAAGCCGACCTGACACGATGGCCTGGCGTTAAACTGTCGAGCTATATAGACACGCTATTCGTAGATCGCGATTCTCTCTGTATTGTCCGCAAATTTAATTACACGAAAACCACATGGCACGGCGTGCACGTTTCGCTTGAAGTTGAATAAAATATCAGAAATTTCGTACGTCGAGCCTTTTGGTGCCGTTTTAACCCATTAATCGCCACAATTCAAAAATCGATAACACTGTAAAAAGATCTACCTAGATATTTTATTTTAAGCTTACTTAAACCGAATTTGCCATTACTATTATTATTCAATTTTCATTCTTGAAAATATTGACCGTTCCATTTTTAAGACATTGGTCCGATGAACTACTGCAGATATAAAAAAAACTTAATATTATAAATGCCAATATGTAATCGTGTCCTAATAAAAAGGATAATGACGGGTATTGCGTTAAAGATGAGGCTACAATTTTGAAATCCATGACAAATAATACAATGACGAACCTACTTTCCTTATAATTTTTAAAATATCATTTTCACAGTTTAACTGCACCAGTTCAATTCGCAACATTCTTTAGTTTCGTATATGACTACGTCGCTCGAAATTATGTTAGAGGGAAATCAACGATGGCCTGCGAAAGCGAAAGTTTTGGTCTTTGAAACGAGGCCCGACTCTTTGTGGTACGATATTTCTTTACAAAATTATGATACTTTAAATATTCTAAATATGACGAGTCCGTACTGCGTTGCGCTGCTTAAAATTAGAAAGTTTGATAACAAAATTAAGATCGTAAGGCAACTTTTGCGCAGTTTAATCGTACAGGGTGTCCTAAAAGTAACTCTGAATCGGGAAATAAGTGGTTCTTGAGGTCTCTTGAAGTTACTTTTTTCTTAGCACAAATGCAATTAGCGGATTTGTTTACGAGAACAAATCTGAAGATAACCGGGCGAATTTGTCGAATTTACTAAGGTTTGGCTCATAAAAACCAAACTAAAAATGATATTTGCATAATTCAAAAAGCAACGTATTACGGAAGAAATGGAGAAGTTTTGTAAAGGATATATATGTATAATAATAGTTTTATAAATTTATTTTGCGATAGAGTTTTTCCACAATGCGAATAGCAAGAACATTTTTTGATATTCAAAAATATGAGGACATATCGCTCATAAAATATTAAAAATATATTGCGTGAAACACTTTTTTAATTACACTAATGGAAACGTATAACAAACGGTGGCAAAACCTAACGCGTACACTCTGTGTAGTTTGTTGCAGAATCGACTTGCAAATGGCATAGCGAGATTGTGGATATTTATGAAGTGTAATAAAATTCTTGATCTATTGTAATCATCAGATAATTTCACCAGATCAAAAATAACAAAACGACATTCGTAAATTCTTACATCTTCAAGGTTCTCTCTTCTACTTAACCATTTTTATCACAATTGCTTAAGAGCCGCAGTTCAGTGTCTAGAACCGCCATCTTTCGCAGGCGACCGTTTCCGAGCAAACGCCAGCTCATCGTTTAAATGTCGCACGTTCGGAGCATACCAGTATTTATAATACAAAAATGAAACTAGTAATCTCTCCGCGTCACCAAAGATCTATGTCCGTCACCAGACTGAAAACACTGATCATCACACTCTGCGTCAGCAGGATTGTCCACCGTACAGTCGGAGACGTGTCTCCAATCTTTTCGAGTTTCTTCGCCAGGGTGATCTGTATTTTCCGACTTTATATTTTCTATATAGTCTTAGCCCCTTGCTACAATTACTACACTTGGTGAGAAAGTTGTGTGTACAACATTTAGAAGTAACGGAAGATAATCTGCATAACGTGTGCACGCATGTTTGAATTTGTTACATAAAAAAGAATGAGCGCTCCAAATATTTCCTTCAGTTGTCCTTAATCCATTACCCGCCGCAATTGAAAAACTAATGAAATTATAAAAATATCTACGTAGAGCTTTTAATTTAAGCTTACATAAACTAAACTTACCATCATGGTTATTATTAATTTTGAAACTTTAAAAATACTGGCTGTCCCATTTCTGAGACATTGGCCGGACGAATATTGTAAATTTCAATATGTATTTGAAAATTAAAACAAAGACAATGGCGGATATTGGGTTAATATTTTTATAGGAAAGACGTTTGTTCCATATAGAAAGTGTCCCAAAAGTCATTCGCAATCGAGAAATGAGATGTTTCTGAGGACATAAGAAGGAACTTTTTCCTTGGCGCAAATACAATCTGCAGCTTTGTTTACGAGTTATTAACAAAAACTGTGACATCAGTCAATTAATTGGATAGTATTTCGGTCAGTGTTTTTTTGCTAATAATTCGTAAACAAAGCCGCTAATTGCATTTGTGTTAAGGAAAAAAGTTACATGAAAAGACCTCAGGAATCCCTCGATTTCAGATTGTGAGTGACTTTTGGAACAACTTATTTATTTTTATGCATTCTATTATATTAAACATTATTTATAAAATTCTGCATTTATTGAACCTTATCAGGAAGCATTCGCATGAACGGTCACGCGTGCCGCATTTGCGTTAAAGTATAAAAATATTAACCATTTGATTTCGTTTTCAAACATAATTGTATTTCATTATTTTAGAAAAATTGTTGAAGACAACGCTTAGACCAACAATGATGAGCTTTGTGTGTTATCTTTAAAAATATATGAAAAGTCTTAAAGGATTTATCATTAAGTACAGTATACGATGCAGAAAGTGACAAAGAGGAATAAATCGAATTTGAAATACAGAAAATATGACAAATAACAAGGTCATAATTAAAAGAAAAATTACTATCAACTCTGTTATTGCAACGACGCACATAGCCATGATATACAGTCCGCGACAAAACTTTAACCCTAGAATACATGTGAAGTTGCCGACGATCCTATAACTCTTTTGAATTATCTGCAATCGTGTAAATAAATCCTAAAACATTGACTAATTATATAATTCTTGACTAATTATAGTCATGACTTTGGTTTTATACAAGCTTGCAAAATATTACTGCAAACAAGCACAAATGAAACAGTATTAAATTCTGCCAGTCCAAATAATTTTATTTAAGAAAAAAGAATTTGTATGTAAATATAGTGAGAATGATATTTAATGTTTAATATTTTGTGTCCTCTCCTTTACATTTAATAGCAGTAATAAAGTAAAGTTCCGACTACTCCTTAGCATAAAAATATTGATTTCGATGCCAAACATCAGACTTTAAAGAATGTTGCTTATGTATCTAGCCATATAGGGTGTCATCCCATTTTGTTATCCCTAAATTCGTGCAAGATTGGAATTTTGTGCTACTTGTGCGGTAAAATGTTGTGGAACTTTTTTCTTTGGCAGTTCTTGAAATCTAAGGTTTAGTTCAACACGTCACCCACGCCTCCAGAAAGGCAATTGAGCACTGAAAAAACGGTTGTAGAAAACATCAACAAAGAGGTACGCATGTTCCAGCAAAGCCCTGGAAGCCATTTTTCCGACATGTTATTCTGTATACTGTATAATTTATTAATCAATATAAACTTTACAAGTTTTAATTATAAACTTGCGTTTTCTATCAAAATTACATCTTGCACGAATTTTGGAATATTGCAATTGGTAAGTAAATAAGTGAACAAATCTAATGTATTCATCTAAACTGATGAACCTTCACTGAGGCCTCAAATGTCAAACACAAGAAAGACAATTATGTTTGAATATGGAATGAAATCATTCAAACGTTTAAGATTTAACGCAAGTGCGGCGCTGATTGTCATTGCCCGATTGCTTCTAATGTTTGCCCACATTATGTTCTCGCTCACACAAGTGCTACAACTTGGAGGGGTAAGACCGAAATATTCTTAAAAAGAATTTTTGACTCTTACAGCTAAGGACCACTCTATTGTTCATTGGTAACTGTTTCAGCGTCCTCGAGCTTCAAACTGGTCTCTGCTCGTTCTCCTCGTTCATGCTCCACATAGTCATCGAGAATTCCTCTTTGCGAAGGCCGGCGTTCTCCATGATACGGTTTTCCGGGACAGCATAGGTGCCTCTTCCGGCCAGCTTCAGCGACTTCAAGCCGGGAAACCACTTTAGCAGTCGCCACCATTTCTTCCCAGAACCGTCCATGTTCGAGACCTTCACCGTGGTATATTTCGCTGACAATGGTCCGCCGTTTCTCTGGTACCTCATCGATCCGTCAATCCTTCGATCTCCTTTCACCAAGATATCGAGAGTCCCGATCTCCTGGCTCTTGTTCCTCGTCTCGTAGTTGTCGACCACGTTCTGCGAGTCCGCTGCGACCCGTTCGATCAGAGACGTGGTTTGCTTCGGGCTGTCTTCTTTTATAGAGTTTCCGGAACACTCGGTGCTCTCGTGGATCACCGTCCCTGTCCCCGCTGTAGCCACTGTTCTCGAAGCGCCCAGAGCTCTTTGCTGCGACCTGGATAGGCTAGAGTAGGACCTCTGCTCGTTACGAATCGCTAGGCCTGGGATCCTGCAACTCCTCGACAGCGTTTCCTGTAAACAGAAACCCATCAAACGTAGGTGCTTGGTTAGACGATCGTCAAAAGATCAACGATTTGCGAACTGTGTTCCATTAGATTTGAACGTGATAATCTAAGCAGACGTTCGAAATTTAGCAATTTAGAATCGCACTCGAAGCCCATCGCTTTTATGTTATCGGAACTACGAACGCTCGCCAGTTTTACAGGAGATGTATACGCCCACCTTGAATTTTTATTGGTTCCTTGAAAATCCGTTCTATTTTTTTCTAAAGTAGGTATCACGTTTTTCGCGTGCAGAGGCCATGCTCCGTCCTGCAACGAAATTTTTATTCTTCTTTCATTTGGTTTCTTTTGGAATGATTTTCTTTCTCTTTCAGGTTCGAAATACCTTGACTATCAGAGAATGCTTTCCAGCTTTCAAGGGGGACCTACGATTGTGGAAAACGCTCGTAGAACGAGAAAGGGTTCAAGATCTTAGGTAAATATTAAATATACATCTGCACAAGTACATAATTACAACAAGTACAACATAACTTTCCTTTCTTATTTTAAAACTCTAATCATACGTTTTAAAGAAATATTGATAATTACTTTCCATTAATAACCAAGTTATAAGTACAAATTTATAATTAAAGTTCGAAGGATTATTGCAACATAGGCAGTTCGAATTTCTACGCTTAATTTTCATCGTATAATTTCAACTAATTACACTTTACTTAACATGTTAATTAATAAATTGTTATTATTTAATATCACAATTAAACTGTTAGAATGCCTCGTACAAATGTTAGAAAAACTAATAAAGAAACCATGAGTATAAAAGCATATCAAGATAGCGGGGTACCTTATAGAACAAGCACATTTAATGAAAAATGGGTTCAATATTGTGGCTGTAACGATTGGACACATAAAGAATGTCATGCTGTGGTACAACACAACCGATCCGGGATCGGGGTAAGTTATAACATTTTACCCGCCTTTCATATTATATTGTTAACTTAGATATTTCGTTAGTAAGATGTTCGTGTAATAATTGTCATTGTAAATGCAAGTTTATGCGTAGTCGCTATCTAAAATCAAAGTGTTATAACCGTTCTCGGTTCCCCTATATACAGGATGTATCGAAACTATTGTAACTCCGGGAGACGGGGGGTTCCTGTGGTCATTTGAAGTAACTTATTCCTTAGCGAAAATACAATCCACGGATTTGTTTACAAGTTATTAACGAAAAACATTGGCCAATGAGAGGCCTCATTGTACCTCATGACAGTTAATCACGACTGTTATCGTTGCTGTTACGAAACAGTTCAATTATTAAAATGTAAGAATCCTCTTCAAAATGCAAGATACAAAAGTGTTAAATGAAGGCACTGCTAACGAATCCTCTGATAGTGACGCGATTACGCCAGTCGCAAAGCGTGTGAGGCGTATGATTATAGATGAGAGTAGTAAAGAGGAAAGTACGACACAACAATCATGGATTTGGTAAGAAACAGAAAATACACTTATAGTTTGGAAGTATTCTGAACATCATGGAATAAAAGCGTCTGTCTTAAATAATTTAAGTGACAATCAAAGAATACTAGACCTATTTTTTATTACATTTTTATTATTTTTTTATTCGTGCAATGTAATTTTGAAACCGTTATATATTTTCTACAATAATAATATACACAACTATTTATATACGACACTATTATATGCAAAATATACTAATATCTGTAAAAGTAAAAGCATTAGAGTTTACTTCCTCAACAGCAGTATCGCGTAAAATTGACAATACCACAGGTATCGCGGGCATCTACATTTCGGTTCGTATTGCGACTGATCACAAGCATCAGTTTGGTCTGGGAGTGGCACGGGAGGGGTTAAGAAAAGCACTGTTTATCCTTATTTTAGAATGACTGAAGAACATATACAACATCTTGGACCCGAAATAGTAAGTAATTTAATCGTGACAGCTGTTTTAATATTCTGATGTGCATGATGCCGCTTCGTTGGCTATCTTGTAGTATTCCGCAGTTCCTTCCGCGAGATGTATTAAACAGGCCACACGTATTAAGCGAGGAAATCTTTACAATTATTATTGAATTAGTGATCAGTATTTCGTGATAATGCAGTGAAAGCAAACATTTCGTCACTATTGTACACAGATCAAGTCGTGCCGTTCTTCATACGTTGTACGAGATCAATGGACCATCCTCCGACCATGCCATGGATTTTCAACTAAACGTGTGAGTTTTATATTAATAACCTTTCTGAGATTCTTAAAATTAATAAAATATTCGGAAAGTTCATTCCTTGTTTATTATTTCGAATACGACTTGGAGCCTGAATGTAGCTTTTTTCTTTCGTCCCGTTTTGAAGCGTAGCAGTGTTCACTTTGCTGCCTCGATCTCGTTGCAGCATGTCGAAAATTCGTGCGCTCATTACTCATTTGGTACTGTTTTTTATTAATAACTGGTAAACTAAGCCGCGGATTGTATTTTAGATAAGGAAAATGTTACTTCAAATGATCTCAGGAACCCCTTATTTTCCAGAGTTATAATAATTTTGATACACCCTTATATAACCGTTATAATGTACAGTAGTAGGTCCTACTCTTGACCTTCAAGTCGGAACAAGATCTGTTAGCGAGGGCAGTTATAGAAATTTTCATTGCTCTAATTGATTTACGATTCACTACAGATGCAGGCTCTACTGTGGATTGGACACGCAGTAAATGGTATGGATGTACACGATAATTTAGAGAGCAAGAAAACCATGCAAGAGTGGGTCCCATTACTGCAACATGATGCCAACGGGACTTGCGGAGAACTACTCTGGTAATACGAAATCAGTTTGTAAAGTTGGCAAGAGTGATCGGCATTCAAGCCACGAGGACCGATTGTCAGTTGTTAGCCAGGAAAAGCCGATCAGGGAGGAGATAAATTAACAGTTGACACGCGCATCACGTGTCAAAGCAATTCGAGCTTCGAGATTACAAAGTAACCACCACGAGTTTCGTCTTCTCAGATGGATACCCGCTTTTAGTTTTCAAGCTTAGTCTAAGACTCGGAATTATTTACACACAATACACTGATCATGGAGGTTACGTTTTCAGATCAGTGTAGTCAAGAAAAATAACTACGTAAGGCGACGCATGCGCAGGTAGTACTGCATTATTATACAAAATAAAAATTTTCTTACGGCTCTAAGAATCGCACAGGAGCCTACAGAACAAGCCCAATTCTAAGTGTACTAGAAGAAGCAAATGAACCACCCCTCAGTTTTAGGAGAAAATTACTCAGTACTTCTCAGGCAATAAAAATTTCGACAACCCCAGATAAGCCCGTATACCTAAAAACATTTACAACAAACTGCCTTATCACTAAGTATACACAAAACAAACATTCAACCAAACCATATCACTACAGAATACATACATATGAACAAGAATTAAACACCAAATTAACATCCACCATACCTCGAAGACTTCCAACAATTCCACCATGGACAATCCAACCAATAGAAACAAACACTGAACTATTACTCCATGCAAAAGGAAACACAAATCCTGAAATATACCGCTCCTTAATGGCAGAAATTCTAAATGACCATAAAGACTATATACATATATATACCGACGGCTCCAAATCGGAATCTGGAACTGGATATGCAGTAGTAACACCAGAATCAATAGTTAGAATCAAACTTTCCAACGCAACATCAGTACTCTCAGCCGAACTAATGGGTATAAACCATGCCTTTAAAATAGCACACGAAAAATCCTATCAACATACTGCCATACTCACCGATTCCTACAGTGCAATAGCAACATTAAATAATAAAATAACAAATAACGACACCATCCTCAATATCATAGAAATCTACCACAAAATTACATGCAAAGGAAACAAAATAAAGATCATATGGATCCCATCTCACGTCGGCATCCCTGGCAACGAAAGAGCTGACCAAGTAGACAAAGAAGCAACAGCATTAACACCGCCAAATGATGACCAAAATCTACACATGGAAGACATGATAAAAACGATCAAAAGCCAACTAACGCAACAATGGGAAACTACATGGAAACAATCAGTCCCACTCCATATAACTAACTTTACAGAAAAATTGTTCAGTAACTATCAAATGACCAGTACACTACCCAGGAGGGACCAAGTAGCGATTAGCCGCATCCGAATTGGCCATTCCAGATACACAAACTCATATCTGCTAACTAAAGGACCATCCCCACTATGTGAAGAATGCAACACCCAAATGACAACGGACCACCTAATCTTAAACTGCCGAAAATACAATTATATGCGCACCAAACACAAACTAAAACCACTGCTCAAGGATAACATAAACATCAACAAAATCAAGGACCTATTAAAATTTCTGAGAGATACAGGCTTAATAAACAAAATATAAGGTCTATTTAAATAGAAGGTCGCTAATAGCCTTGCAGCTGATGCGACGTAAAACCTCTAAGAAAAAAAAAGAAAAAAAAAAATTTTCTGAGTTAATTATAAGAAACATAAGTTAGGTGGAAATGTCTTCCCTCCTTTAATAATTGTAATAAGTTAAACATAATGTACCGTTATCCTCAAATTTGTATAATTTCTTTACAACGTCTGACTTGTTCATTTTTGCCATAAATGCATAAAATCCACAGTTTACTTATATTATACAAGGTGTGTTATTAGTAAACTAGCTGGGCGAAATTTCGTAACAGTCATGAGCGTATTAAAGCAATGATTGTGAACGTGATAGACTTGAGTGCATTCCTTTTTTCCAAGATTTTCCCAAGTCTTCAACGAATTGTTTTGATCAGTTTGTGTACTTAATGGATAAAGCGTGATTGTTAGATTATGATTTTAAACACCTAACAAACTCGTGACATTTAGTTTTCTAATCTACGGTATTATACGGTAAATATCAATTTCATGAGGGTGGGAACAATCTATATATTCAGATTATAAAAATGAATGTTTTTAGGACAAAGAACAGAATAAAGACTATTAAGAAGAAGAGAAGTTGAAATGCCGAGGAACAAGTTGATGACTGAAATGAAAAGATAACGGTGCTCACCATAAAAGCCGCTCGAAACTTGTTCGACATGATGTTGTACAGAATTGGGTTAATCGTTGTGGACATATAATAAAGAACGCCGGACGTGTAGGTCATCAAAAGATAGAGGTTAGCCATGCCTTTGCTGTTCGACGTTATGTGGTCCGGTTCTGTCCCATAAACAGCGATCAGCCGTTGTACGTGGAACGGCGCCCAACAGATGAAAAATGCTATCACGACTGCAACTGCAACATATTTCACGTAATTTAACGAAAATGTTGTAATCTTTACCAGTTCCGGTCAACGTTAACATATTACTAAAATATTTTAAATATTTCCACTAATATTAGTTACTAGTTTCCCCTAATTTTGATCAATTTAATTTTCAATGGAACTATTAATTATAGTTAAGTGAATAGGTTTCCATGGTTGCTGCGGACGTACTAATCCTACGAGACTATTTCTTATTTATTATACGGAAATATAAAGCGGAAAATATAAAATTCACGATTACGCAATGTAAAATTGTATGAAAAGGCTAACTTTGTTGTTAATATTAATTCTTGGCGACTAAATGGCATATGTAGCCGCCAAAAATAACGTTGTCCTGGAACTTCCTTCTGTTTAGTTGTTTTCACCTATTCCTCACTAACCTGTAAATTTAACCAGCAAATTTTCAGTGCTTCTGTATTAAATTATGTTGTAATGAAATTCTGGATAAAATAAGTTCCAGTATTATTGAACCTTCAAATTCTATTTTCAAGAGAACGATTAGTTTTCATGGATCCTCCGAAACGTTTGTTCTTCTCGATGAGTAGAACACGATGCAACCATAAAAAAATTTACCTCGATCGAGTCGGTCAAGGTCAATTTTGCACCAAATCTTGTTAACACTCTGGACACCCAATACAAATAAACCTTGTCAATTTGACTGCAGAAAATATAATAGTTTCTTTGCAAAAGATTTCATAACAAAGTAAAAGATACACGCAATTCCCATTAGAATTCCTCCTTAATAATTTGATAAATCACTATAGTTAACATAATCGCTTCGCAAGATACGATAACGGTGTATTTAAATTTTTCTTTATTTTAGAGTAGTATTTATAATCAAGTCCTCCGTGGAATTATGAGTACATTTGTTGATGATTTGCTGTGATATGAAAAGTAACTTATGTGATTACATCAGATAGTACATTGTATTATAATATTTTTGTGTGCGATCATGGCTATGTTTAGAATAGTGTTAGATTTACTTAGTGAATCTATTACTTAAGTTTAAGGGGTTATATCTTTTTAGTCTAAAATTGTTAGTGTCAGCGTTAATTAAATCTACAGCTAACGTATTCTTATGTTGTGATAACTGTTTTATGTAGCGTTTGCTGTAGTTTGAGTGTATTTAAATAGTATCTCAAGACTTTCTTCTGTTCGGCAAAATTGTTCGAGGAACTTGAACTGAATTAAAAAATTGAGTAACCTTATTAACCTACATTAAACTGCTGACGTCCGTTGAAATACTGAAGATGAGACGTTTCGTTATAAGTAAATAGCTAAGGAAAGAGCGAAGTTCAATTCTTCTTTAACTTCCTATTAAGTTAATGAGACCAAGAAGTCGATTAAAGAAAACACTATAAATTCACGGAAGACACCTTGTGCTGCTCTCAAATCGTGGAATTATGGTTTATCCAAGTGCAGTTGGTTACTGCAGTTTTCTATTGGTAGTATAAGCATTTTTAAGCGAATAACTCTCGTTATTAACAATTTTCTCTCGAAGATGTGTTTAGATTAATTTTGAATTAGATTTTATACAGATCAAGCTACAATACAAATTTTTTGATAGGACAATTATGAAGATCGAACGTTCTAAACGATTGCGATACACTGTTCGTATAAATTATACACAAAGTTTTATTTTAGCACAAATTGTACACAAAGTTTTGGATAAAAATTGGCCAATTGTTGATGGACAGCTACACTGCGAGAAGGCGTCGTAAGCTAATAATTCAATCATTACAATCATATTATAGTAAAAGTAATCATTACTTTTAAATTAAAGCTTGAAATCTTTCCTTTTAGGTGCTATAATCCTTTAAATCTAATGCCATACTTGCTATATTAAAAACAGCCAAGTTTATGGAAATTCCACGAACCCTCGTCCATAGTCATCCAAATGCCACCGGCACATAATAAAATTGCAGTGGTTCTATTGAGATGCTATAATTTTTAGAAAAAAGACACAGCTATGTTTCTATTTTTAAACTAAATGTCAAAAATCGAACTACATCCCGCTGCAAGCGACATACCTGAAAAAGATTTTTACTAAGTTCGTACATTTCGTCAAACTTGGCAATTTTCGATGTGACCATTATGGCCTCAGATTTAAAGGATTACATTGTCGAATGTGTGTTGAACTTAAAAACAAGAAATAGTATCGTAAAGTAGAGATTTCAAGCTTTAATTTAAAAAAATGGTCATTATTTTGCGATGACTTCTCGCAGAGTTGTCGTTCATTAAAGTTGGTCAATTTTTAACCAAAATTTGTCTATGTTATGATTTTGTTCTGCGGTGGTTCTTAAAAACTAGCCTTATATGATCGTAATAACAATTTACAAGATAGAAACTACGGAAATATCTACAATTTTCCTAAATGACTGTTTTGTTTTGAATTTCAATGCTATGTGTTCGTGTGTGTGAGGGATCAATCAAGGGATCTGATAAAGATTAATTCTCGAGGCGCAAGCCGACAGATAAGTCGGAAGATGTTCCACGGTTCACGGAAGATTCGCCAATGAATGGACACGGATTTCCAGGAAATCTATTTGCTGTCTTGTATACAGGGAAACAACGTCATATATTCGAGCTTTCAATGGGATTACTTGATATCTGTTGTTCGATTGTGCTAGAGCTCGGGGACTGCAATATCTGAGCAGCGCCTGAAGATCCGTGAGACTCGACACCCTATCAATATTCATGTTCTAAAACGATATCCCCCCGACGTCAAAAAGGATTTTGTTCAGTGTATGATACCATGAAAGCTTTAAGCGCACGCTGAACTTTCTCAAAGGATAAATATATACTTTCTAGTGCGAACTTTTCGGCATGATTTTCCCATTTACCTGAACGATGGAATTTTAACGAGAATTGGCAGAAAATACAATGGACGACAAACACTGGATGCTTCATTTAAATTGGGATTGTAAAAATAACGTACACGCGCAAAGTATTAAAAATGAGAAAGAAAAATGACACATGTCCTTTAGTATTTTGAGTTGAGTGTCAAATGGCACTACTAGTATATTTAATGTTTGGGCGTTTTTAAGATTATTCGAAGGTCATCTCGATCTTGTTTATTTATATTTTTTATTTCAAAATCATATTTCACGTACAAAAATGCAAAATTTCTGTTTGAAACATTTCTTTTGTAGGTTCAATATTTTTTAAGATATTTAACTGATTTTTTACGTTTACGTCAAGGATATATTGTAAGGAACTTGGTTAAATGAATATTTTGAACTTTTATTATATCACGATATACACAAAACGACTTCTGTCTCCACGTGGCGTCACCGAAGAAGTGCTGCTACGTTCCCTTTCTCGCTCGCCCGATCGATGATCCGAATCATTCATTTGTTTCTCGTACAGCACCATGCATTCATGTTCATCGTATACATTCATACAACCGCACATTCCTTCTTACATACCATACACTCTCACCTATACTATACACTTACAAATTTTTTTTTATTAAAATGACAATGTTACTTCTTTCTGGAAGGTATTTAATTCTTTCAAGTATAATAAATTACGAAAAAAATGTTTCAAACAAAAATTGTGCAAATATCGTTGAAATTGTAATAGCGCCATTTAACTTTTCACTTGGAAACAAAATAATCTAACTACATGTTTATTTTGCTTCAGTTATAGAAAGGAAAATCCCAAAGTAATTAAAAAATTCTGTTTTAACAATTCTGAAAAGTGTAACTGAAAAATACGTTCTTAATTTGTTTAAATTAAGTTGTTCAATACTGTTACAGATATTAGTATTGCGATAATCAGACACGTAATCTTGTTCCATATATCTATCAAACATTTCTTTAAATTCGATTGTTCCATAATGGGAACCTTACTTAAAACAATATCATACTGTTCCCTTTGAGTTTTAATTATTTAAATACAATTGTTAAAATAATGTTTAAAAATATACTGGGGGATTAATTGAAATTCAACATCTAAGTTATTGATGTTATTAAGAAATGTATGAAAAAATGACGAAGTGCCATTTAAATGGTTTCCATACGTAACTCTGATGATAATAAAGAATTCTTCTACCAAGATCATTTTTGTGACTCTTTCAAGCACGTTGACAGTATTTAACACATTAACATTAATTTTTCACAGCGCATTGCTGTCGTTTGTCACAAGACGCGATTAATGACCTCTAATATGGTGACATCGAGATGATTTTGACAATTAAAAAATTAGTTAAAATTTTAAAAATACAGAACGATGCTCGATACAGTAAGCGTTTCTGAAAAAATAATATAAATTACACCGTTTCTATATAATGTTGCGTTCCGAGCCTTATTATAAGTCATTGAATTCGTCTTGACCCAAACTTGCAAACAAAAGTGTCGATGATCTTAACAAACTCATTAAAATGATCTTGGTAGAACGATTCTTTGTTACCGCCAGACGCACGCTTTTGTGTCGAAGTATGTGAATATTTTCAAATGTACATTCTATTCTGTCGAAGAAGGAACTTTACTTAAAACAATTTTCTATGATTCCCTGTTTCTCGATTCTTATTTCATTCTGTAATTCGCTATATTTTTGATGTTAGTATTTTAAAGGCGCTTAGAAGTTTTGCAAACAATAGTTGTTGGAATTAGGTCAAGCAAGTGCTGATCTAAGAGCATGCCAGCAAACGCATCGTCCCAATTAACCCAACAGCGCCTCAATCGCCGGTCAATTATTTCGTCGTACCCGGAGCATGGGTACTTCTTTCGTCGATGACTCCTTTCAACCGAGTATCATTGCGAAAACTAGCGTTCAATTTTTCCGCGCTGAGGGTGCCACTAGTAGTATTCGGGACGAGGGATAACGAGACCAAACGTTATCGTAAATTCGTCGGTAGCCCTCATCATCTTCACGAACTGTCACGTGAAGAAATTAAGAGAGCGGCGCGCTCGAAAGCGAGTCTATAAAGAACGCGTTATCGCGGTGTCGATCAACACTGATCGACCTCACGATCGCCTCCCGATGAACTGCAATTATTGACTCTCATTGCTATCGATTATTAATGGTACTCTGTGCTTCCCATTGGGGGGAAATGCCATCGAACAAGGACGTCACGCGATCCATTGAATTTAATTAATTGGATCTAATCAAAATATCGATTCCGCGGAAAGTAGAAACGGGCGGCCATGGTCGGACAGGTCAGCCGACACCTTTCGTTCAAAGTGCAATGCGATGAAAAAAGAGAAGTAGTAAATCAAATTTTAAGTTAATAATATTGTCAAATATAAAATATATTGTCAAATTCGTCATTCCAAACAACTTTTCCCTGTAGATATTAACGGAATACTGATATTCGAATATAGATATTTTATACTTATGCCGGTAACATAGTGTATAGATAAAGTCATTTTTGTAAATACCTCGGAAATGAAGGCCGAGCGGCGCATAGTGATTCCAATCGAGAAATTCATTGAATTTGTTAAACAATAAATTTCGATAAATTTAAAAAATTTATTTAAATGTAATTATACAAATTGTTTTTCAGTTTCTAAATATATATCTCATTTTTATATTTGATACGTATGAAGTTTTATGGGAAAGGTTTTATGGAATACCGCGGCGGGCAACATGTATAAGGAAAGATGTTCGAAACAATGATCTCGACAACATATTTCAGTCTCGCTAAAATTAACCATTTTCTTTTCTTAAATAGTTACTAAAATTTGGACTATGAAATGAGTTTAGACTTATTGGCGTATGATGAAGGCTGAAAATATCGAGAACTTTGCGAAAAGCGGGAATATTTTCTGGGAACGCTGCACGGAAATTGATTTATTGAAATGCTTGAGAATTAATATGTTAATGAGTAAGATTTAATTACAGGTTATCCGTGACGGTAGGACGTATTTATTAGGTCGTTGTAGCAACGCCGTCATAAACGTCCTGCGACCTTCAAAGTATTCATGACGTAAAAGCGGAGCCTGTGGTTTAACGTTGAAAAAATGGGACGGTGCTTCATTTTAATCGGACTATAAAGTCACACGCCTGGCACATGCTCGGTCTATAGACAATATTCCACGGTTATATATCAATTCTTCGCGCCCTATCGCCGACCCACGTGATGAACACCAATCAATAACGAATGTACGTCCGCATAACACGCTCAATCATCCAGAAGATATTACAATGGCAGAGACGTTCTACGTAATATCACTACTAGCCATGCGAAACAGGACGGTTTGCTGATGCTTCCGTACTGGGAATCTAATTTCAGATCCACTGGAGCTTCCAGACACTGTTTCAGATCATGCAAATTCATCGATACCTACGTATTATTATGATAGTAGATCGATACTCTTGAATAGTTTCCGATGACCAAATTCTACAGGAAATTAATAATAATAAATGCTTGCAGTGTACATATTAAATGTACACCCGTTAAATATGCAAGTAATAAAGCAAATAGAAGCTAGGGTTTGTGAAATTGAAGAAGAATAGATAGTAAAGGACCTAGCTGTTTATGATAGTCAAAACTATCGTTAACAAGTTGAGTGTCACGTGACTGACACAGAGCTTTCCGTTCAGGCCGCGTCAGTCATCGATGACTGACGCTTCGCATTGCTGTACCACGATACCAGCGCGCGAGGTCTGACGGGAAAGTCGTTATAAAATCGCGTGGCACTCAACGTGTTAAAGGTTTTTCACTGAATCTCATACCGTTAGATATAATAAATAACTTGTCCTTGAATCGGCCGCCAGCTATCAGCATCGGCAATCCTGGCCAGCTGGAATTTCCGCGCATTGCACATAACCTGACAACGTGCCTCGGGCACATTGGAAGGGATGGTGGGTTTCTTCTCGACTCCGGGAAAAGGGAGGGGCGCTCAAGGCCCAAAAGAGGGGTTGATGGAGAAAATTAGCGAAAATCAGAATACATCATAGCTTCAAACAGTACAGCACAGAATAGATCATAGCTTCAAACAGTACAGGACAGTATACATTAGAGCTTCACACAGTACAGAATAGATCATAGCTTCACACAGTACAGAATAGATCATAGCTTCACACAGGACAGTATAGATCATAGCTTCAAACAACACAGTACAGTACAGAATACGTCATAGCTTCAGAGAGGACAGAACAGATCAGAACTTCAGATAGTACAGAATAGATTAGAGATCCAGACAGTACAGTACAAAAGACATAGAGAGATACGCGTAACGGTTAGGTAGCGCGTTACAAATAAAGTCAGTCATTTAGTTCCACAACAGTGGGTGGTCCTTCGAACTAGTAGGCACCAAGTGCAATATTTAGAGGATCTTGATCATCCATCTGACGAGTCCTCAACAACATTAGATATAAAATAATTTTTAACATCACGTTATTTTTATAGAGATCATATCATTTCTACAGATAATGTCAAAATTGTGAATATGTGCTAATAATATAATCGGCAAAAAGAATTCCTGTAAATATTAAATGTCAAGAAGCAATTAATTTATTAATGATTCGGCAATTTCTCGAAACATACGTGCTCGAAAAATTATTCCATGTCTCTGGTTCTATCAGTTATTTTTATTAACAAATTAAATGACAAAATAGCTAAGAGAATGTTTGATCATATTTCTAACAAACGGAATTGTTATAAATATTAAGAAGTCAGAAATAATAAATTTATTAGTGAAAGAAAATCGGTTGAATACTACGCAATATGAAAGTTATTGTTCACGGTTACTTTCAGGTAAACGTTCGGCGTCGGGGGTATGTTATTATTCAATCAGTCAGCGCGACCGTGTGGATGAAAGTAGTCGTATGTCGTAACGTGCTCGCCGCAAATATTCTCGCGAAGTGCTCTCAACCATTGGACTTCTATGGATTACTGCTGACCCTTGGTCCACCCTGTGGACTCACTAGTGACACTCAAATGGTTATCAGTGCTCATTCAAGTGATTACGAGGATATTCAAGTGGTCATTTAAGTGGTTATAAGTGGTCGTCCTAGAGGCCACTTCTGGTCATCCTACTGGTCACTTCTGGTCAGTTTTCCAAAATGCTGCCTCATATCTGCACTTCCTGTTGCTGCTTTTTATTCTGCTGCCTTCCTTTGCTGTTGCTGCTACTGCCGCTTCTCAAGCCAACGTAACATAAAAATGTGAGTTGCACGCTCTTCTTTTATAAGTAACATTCTCAATATCACGAGTACAGTGTCTGTCGTTTATGTATTATTAATTGGTCACTGTACTGGCTGCAGTAGTAATAATATAATAGTTGTAGTAGTAGTAGTACAGTATTTAGGCTGACTTTGCCGCATCTACGATCAGCCCAGATCGACACATCCGCGACTTGCAATAGCATTACGAAATAATCACGTGTTGTTCCAGTTTTGAAACATTTCGAATAAATATCAAAATTAGCTTCATAAATGAAAAAGTCGCGATTATCACTAGTATTGAAATTAATTGTTTAAAGAATAAAATAATCATGATCTCATTTTGATTGACATGCGCAGTTGTTTCGAAGATAGCGTAGCGAATAAATACGATCGCGTTTCGGGATGGAAAATTCTGTAGATTTTTAATCATTTTACGACTACCATACTTAACGAAACTCGATTCGACGAACGGACAACACGTGCAACAGACCCACAATACCGTTGCACGGACAACTATTCATAAATATTACTGTAACAAAGAAGAACTTTCTACCAAATTTCCTACTCCTCATTCCAAGTTTTTTGCGACACACCCACCTCCAATCAAAAACGCTTCATTTCCTCCACCAAAAACTACCCTCCACCAATCAATGGAAAACCGAGGTGACAACATACAGACCACGACGAACGAAAGACATATCAAAGCAAACATTCAAACATAACGCATTCATACTAAGAACGAAATTATAACTCAAACATAACACATTCGAACACATTCAGAAATTTTTATTCATTATACCTATACAGTGTTGTAAATAAAGTGTAAATAGAAGCAACCAAGCGTCTGTATCACTACGGCATTGTACCAAACGCGTACACACAATCTGGTCTTACAAACCGGATCAACAACCACGTACACAAGTGCTTTTGGGAGTGCGAGACAAGAGTATCTTTCGAACGCGAAACATTTCTCATGGACTTATAGTACATAAAATTATATGATATATACAAGCTGTAGCAATACTTCAGTCCGTCGCTGTATCAATAGGAAATTTGAGGACAAAAAATAAATTCGAGAAATGTGTACGGAAATATTTCTTCGTTTTTACTGGCCCAAGTAATTCTCTGGTCAGGTTTCGCATCATCTGTCACGACACCCTCTTCCTGGGCGTATATCGATGCCAGCAGGAACAGTTAAACTTCGAAAACCGATGGGTCGCATAGTAAATCAAACTCGAAAAACGTGCAGATCATGTGTATTTACTCGGGTAAAAGTTCCGCGAAGTCGGTGGAAGAGCAGCCAGCAAGTTAGGCGAAAGTCGAGCACGGTGCTAACGAGTCGAGATTGCCGAAACACGGTCCCTTTTCGAGCTACCAACAAGATGGATAACTTGTTTGCAAGATGTTCTACGTGACTCGTGTAAATTCCAGCGGAGCATTCGACGCCGACTTGATAAATTCATGGATCTGTGAAAACGTTCCGCCTCCCCCGGGACACCGCAACGGCTGGATAAATTATGTTTGCAGGAAGCGCCGTGAACGATTCTCGGTAGTAATATTGCGGATTTATCGATCGCAGAGTTGCGACAAACGCAGTCGCTATTATTGTATGAATTTCTAAATCGATTTAAATTAACTCTTAAAAACCAGATCTTTCCACGATAAGTTATGTAAACAAAAGTAATATTTTCGCTTTATCTTAAAACCCAATATTTCAACTTTAATTGAAGTCCTCTAAAGCAGAGACAACAAATAAGAGTTATTTCGATGTATTTTTATTCAAACAAACGGTAGCCGAAGCTTGTTTCTTATTTAAGTTGAGGGCATTAACCACAAACTGCAATCTGTCTTGATTATAAGTAATTATTATAAGCGACTGAAAATTTCGTTCTTATTGGTAACTATTGTTGATGGGGGGATTACTATTTCCGTCACTAATATTAGTTACTCACGGGGGAAATTTATCTTGTTTGTTCTTAACAGTTGTAAGTGAAGCAAGCTCCAATTTGATTGCTCGTAACTGTTATTATTTAAAGGATCTCTATTTTAGTTATTTGTAATATTTATCGACGAGACAAAATGATTTCACTCGTTAATAACAGTTAACGATGAGAGGAGCTGTATTTCCGTTGCTCATAATATTGTAGTGTCGTAAATGTAAAGCGAGCATTAGATTGTAAGGGAAATGTAGCTTTTAAGACAAAGTAGGATTTTTTAAGACAAGTTCGACTAAGACGCTAATCGCTTGTTCATTGAAAGTGACGGCAGAGTTGTTCTGAAAGTCGAAGTGCGAAGAAATCTAAGAGTCGTTTTGGAAGTCGAAGAGTAAAGAAGCCTAAGAATTGTGGAGACCGTTTGGATCGATGACCGTTTTTCATCTCTGTTGTAGCAGTTACGTTCTCCGATCGAAAGTTAAATATTCTTTGAAAAGCTCATTTTAGAAAAAATTAAGTTAAATTTAGAAAGACAAACTTTAAACTTCATTAGCTTATTTTGTCGTCCATAGAAGTCTCAACATGTTTAAGCAACATTTGAATGGACTAAGTTTGTCCCTGGTTCACGATCACCGCCTCGGGCACGAGCACAGCATTCGAAATATTTAAGTAACGTGCAAAGAGTTAGTCAGCCCAGTTGTCGCAGAACCCACATCCTATAGGAAGCACCACCATTAAATTTCAGACCATGTCGGAATCCCATGGAACAAATAATACAGATGGAATTCAGGCCAGCAGTCGAACTGTAAATCAGAAAATTAATTATGCAAGGAAAACGTATTCGTATATAATACGATAGTGCAATAAGCACTCCCTTCGAACCCGACAGCATTTCAATTTCCTCCACTGCATATTTACGAAATCAAGATTCCTACTAATTTATTTATAGTAGCTCGCGTTAGAACATATAGTTACAAACGAATCAAAATTATGAATAAAATGTTCAAAATATTATTTTTATTATTTCATGGATTCTAATTGTGCCTATTCATTTATTTATAGTATTCTAACATAGCGAGAATACTTGTAAGCATTAAAAAGTAAATATTACAATTAAGGGACATTGACGATAATTGCAACACGTTAAAATCACAAAATATATTATAGATATTATTATTATACGATTCAGATATACAGAGTGTCCCAAAAGTCATTTGCAATCGAGAAATAAGGGAGTTTTCAGGTTCATAATATTGATAACCTTAAAATAGAAAATGTGAAACCGTTCATAATTAACGTCGTGGTATTTTTAGTGTTAAATTGAGAATTTATGTGGGAATGAGAACGGTAGCAAGCGACTGAGCGAGACAGAAGCGTATGCAGAGAGTGAGTGGATGTGTGCATGTGCGTGTGCTATTGATTATGTACGTTATGGAAAAGATGAAGATCGGGAGGGCGAGGCCCAAACGATCGAGACGGAAAAAAGGCAGACCTAGCCGTATCGTCGAGCACGTCACACGACTTTTCTTAATCTGTATTCATTATTGTTATATTTGTTCGTTATTATATTCCGTTTTCCGTTAAAGCGCGTCACTTATTTCCGCTTCCTGGTAACCCATCCTACATTTATATCATACATCATATGTCATGTATCATACATCATACATCATATATTATCATATATCATATATCATATATCATATATCACATATCATATATCATATGTATAGTATTGCATTATTATTATATATTCTTCCTAAGAACAAGCTCCTCCAATTTTGATGACCCTATCTCTGTCTGGAAAGGAAAACCGGAAAGAAAACGGTCTATTGTCTCTCAACCAGTTGCCATTTTGAAAAAATGACACATTTCTACATAGGATAAGTTTGACAAAATCGACTTTTAGCCGACTAAATCCAGCAAATACCCCAGGTGCGTCGCGTTACGCGTCGTCTCAATTTAATCCCCGACGAAACACGGAACAGAGCGATGCCTCGCGTTGATAAATGACCGTACATTTATATAAACTTCTGTGGAAATTGAAAAACGAGAACTTTCGCCCCGGCTCGGCACGAATTACTGGATTGGAAGAAGTTACGAGATAGGAGGGCGTCTTTTTCGACGAATATCTTCCAATTCGACCGTGTCGGTGCGATAAATAAACGTTCTAGGGCCTAAGGAGAGGGTGCGAAGCTGAATCTTCTGTCGAAATTTTCAGCCTCCATTAATTAAGTGGAAACCGTGGGAACCACTGCCAGACGTCTGGACAAAGTCATCTGATTCTAAATGTTATATCATTGATCATTCAATGGTCAGAATTCTTCGAAAAATGGGAAAAATAATTACACCGGTGCTCTTTAAAGTAAGAGAGGCCGAGATAAGTTGATAACAATTACAGTTGACAACACCTTATCACGATTTCCTATTCATGCGTCAATTGATAAGTTATCAGAATATTGATTCAGCAAGCAATAAGGCTGTCGGGAACAAATTTTTCAACTATCTTTAATATCTTGATTCTCGGAAGCGTGGGTCTATCTTTATTTGATGACAATAGTTCATCATCTGAGAAAGGACGCTTAACTCAAATAACAAAGAAAGGAGATAAAGGCAATGAAGATGAAGAGAAAGAATCAACTAAAAAGATACATTCTGCACCAAAATGATATTTCTTCTTTTACGAACATCGAGTGATGTTTACTTACCTTTAATTTTTATTTCAGGGACTCGCAACAGTTGCTTCGTGCCTTGGAAAATCATTATTATTGTCAGTCTATCAAACTTTTCAACTCCTGTGAGAGTGCTGGGGGTAGCAAAATGTATTTTGGAATGACCAAGGAACAGTTACACACGTTACTTACAAGAATCATTGCAGAGAAGTATATTTTTCAGCAGGATAATGCTACGATATACACTGCGAAAGTAATAATGGAGTACTTTTCGGGAGAAACAAATCGGGAGAAAATTGTTCTGGATATCTGGCTGAGCTGCTTAGTAAAATGGCTGACAATTTGGAAGCATTGTCCAGTGTTGTCCAATGTTGTTGCTGTAAAGAATTACGTTTCTAATAATTCAATTGATACAATTGTGTGAAAGTGTTCGATTTAACGATACGCGCTCATTTATGTGCTAAAATATAGTGCTTATTTATTTCTCTTATTTCCAAGGGTCGTCTCATAATAGTCACAATTTTTTACTGTCTCTATGTGCTTCCAGGTTTTCCAGACATCAAATCATAGCCATGATCAGATATCAGATCATAATATCAAATGCAATACTTAGACCGGTGAAAATGACATAAATAAATAAATCGTTATTTTATTCTGTTAAAATATAAAATCCATAGATGAAGACAGCTACGATCCATTACATAATACGAATGATAAATGATAGTAATGATAAATCTCTAATGGTGCAAGACAAACTTTAGCGTATCGTGGTGCTCCTATTTCCGCAGATTTTCCTCAAGTATCCAGGCGAAAGAAAAAGGTGACGCTAGGTAGACGAAGCGATACTGCCACGTGTACAGCGGAATTCAATAATATAAATCCTTCGTGAAAAAAAGCTGCGAGTGAAATGCGTTTAAGCAACGTCAGGTCTTAATGAGTTAATTGACCGTGAAACTTTGACAAACACATGTATACATAACCACTGTAATCTTGCAAATGAACCGTCTGCAAAAAGCAAAACGAAAGATCATTGATGGTGCATTAATTTTCTCGTTTTATCCTAATGGTCATCGGCTACCGCGAACGTTAATGATCCGAACGTGTAATAACAATTTTTTAAGAACAATTTTTTAATAACAAGTAATGGCCACGTGTTCACGATTTCCGTGTCGAGACAACAAACCGTGAATGCTTCGCTTTTTCGCGAGAATCGAGTTGAATCATTGTTAAGTGGCCGATCGTCGCGTTATCACGACGATCTATGACGAGAATAGGAAAATTGATTTGATTGTGTGCGAGCGCCGTGCCGTGTTCGTACAGTTTATGCACCGTCGAATCAGTTCAACGTCGAAAACAATGTTTTTCCGTCTCGTAACGAACGCTATTGTCTGTGTAGTTACGTTTATCGGGCGCCTGCGCCCAACCTTGATTTTTTTCATCGAATCATCGTCTGCTTGACGTCTTTTAACCCAACAAATTGTGATAAATAATAACAAATAGTCGCTTGGGTATCGCGCCATAAGACAAACACCCAAAATAAATGGAGGTAACCTTACCTGTTAAACGGGCAAGACGAATATTTCGTCGTACCAAGAAGATAATATCAATGCGTATAACAGCTTTTTTCATCGCGAAAATTTTAATAGTAATATAGATCGTTCACTTTTAAAGTAGTACAACTCCATTTTCTGTTATTTGGAGAACATTAAAGATTAACATATTAGTCAATTCAAAAGTATAAGTTAATCTGGTCGTGTCTGGCAATGTTTCTCCTAATTTATCAACGTGTAATTTCATTATACAAATTTTTTATGACATATCCGTCATAACAAGCATAACCTTAACACATATTCGTCCGGTAATTTAATTGCACCGCCATTCACAAAAAGCCGGCATTTCTTTACACTATCTGCAGGCATGATATGGTCTATATAAAAACAACGTTAAAAATCATATATTTTTCAGTGATGTCTATAATTATACCATCTTTGGTTAAAATTATCTGTGTTTGGTAAAAATAAGAATTTAATTTATTTAGAATTAAAAGAGCAAAAACCAGTTATTTTCCGTAATATACAAATAAAGAAATTTCGTCATTACAGTGTTCCGTACGGAGATTACTCCCAACGTTTTTTTTACTCCTTCTTCAGGGTTTACGCTAGCTAACGTCGGCCGGGAGCACGGTCCCACGATCTAAATACAAAAATGTTTAGTCTTCTGATGGACGCCAGCTTAAGGGTTGGGACCACGTGTTCCTGAGTCCCGGTATCATCCGCGGGGTGATCTGGTCACGTAGCTCCGGCCTCCACTACCTAATTTTCCTTTTCAGCTGAATATAAAAGGGCCAAGATTTTTCTTCTCATCGGGTAGTTTCAAAACCAATCGCGACGACGAGACGTAGCGAGATCTATCGAAGTTCTCCTTCGAGCAAATAGTGACTGAGTACGTCTACGAGGTTGATAGCCCCCGCCGACTTGGTGCGTAAACAAGGGAGTGTGACTTAGGATTATCGCAAATTCCACACTACACTTATACACTTGTAATAGACTGAACTTGTTATATTGTATTAACTTTACTAGTGATTCAGTGTACAAGTTATTTCTTCCATTTTCCTAGTTCGAGTCAGTTGTTGGTACGATCCCACAAAGATACACTATTGCCGCTCAAGGTGTATCAATTAACTTTTCTTTTGAAGTTACGGGGCCAATTAGAATAAAACCAAAAGACTCATTTACCTCCGGCCACGTGAGCAAACCGGCCCTCGGCTCGTAACAACAGCTATAATCTAATTATAATTTTGTTTATTTGTAATATAGAAATTTTATCCAGGAATGCGTTAACGTTTACTACGCTGTACAGGGTGGGGCAATAAATATTGCCACCTTAAATATCTTCGAAACTATAAATTTCACAGAAATATTTGCTGAAACAAAATTGCACAGTACGAAGGGGGCCATCCGGTGGCGATAATAGTTTTTTGCAGGTGGAGGTACTTCGGACATTTGAAGGTCACCTTCATTTTTTTAAATGGATCGGTCTGTTTTTGCTTCTGTATCATGATAGAGTATCTTGAAACGAGTTCAACGACCTATTACACAAGGTCATTGAAGGTCATAGAAAGTAGAGAAAGGCGACAATACTTACGGTTTTGGTAGTAAATAAGACATAAGTTTATAGTAGGTGTTCGAAATGATGACCGTAACTATCAATGCAACATTGGATTCTTTTTACGATTGATTGACTTGTAAGTCTTACAGCGTCAGAACTAATTGGCGCACAAGCTGCAATAATATTTTTATTTTTTCTATTTTTTTTTTCAATGACCTTGTGTAATAGGTCGTTGAACTCGTTTTAAGATCCTCTATCATGATACGGAAGCAAAAACAGACCGATCCATTTAAAAAAATTAAGGTGACCTTCAAATGTCCGAAGTACCTCCACCTGCAAAAAAACTATTATCGCCACTGGATGGCCCCCTTCGTACTGTGCAATTTTGTTTCAGCAAATATTTCTGTGAAATTTATAGTTTCGAAGATATTTAAGGTGGCAATATTTATTGCCCCACCCTGTATAATAAAATAAAGTATGCACCTATATATTTCGAAAACACCGAAAGAAGCGATCTTGAAAATTTTAAGTAAAACAACCTGTATATATCTTGGAGATGCCGTGAAGATTTTTCATGATTTACCGCGCCGCGTATAAGGTATTAAAGCTGACTAGACGATGCAAATTAACATCGACGACTGTGAAGACACCAAAAAAGTGACGTTCAAGGACAACTATTCAATGCGTCGTATTCGTTCCTTGATATTATTCAAATTCCATATACAATATCTCGTTGTTTTGTTAGGTATGTAAGACGAGTTCGTCCTAGTATCTTCCATTCCCAGTGATTTTTGAGAGGAATCATCATAATGATCTAGTGACAATGTTTTCAACGCTATATCTGAACAGACGGTCGCTATATTTCTGGAAACAAATTATTATTTCCAGAGATGGATCACAAACTAGAACTTAATTATAATTTCGTTTATTTGTAAAATAGCAGTTTAATACAGAAAAAAAAGGTCGGCTCCCATTAAGATTTTCCATAAAACCAGGCGTCCTGTAAAGTGTTAAAGAACGATAACGTCAAAGCGGCCACGGTACGTAACCACAGTAACTCGCACACTATTTTCTATTCAAGTGCATGTTGCATTTGATCGCTTCCGCTGCGAACAGCCTTTAATGTAGTAATCAATAAATTCGTAGTAATAACTGTCAGGGAATATTAGTCGATTTTAGGGATGAAAAACGAGTTCGTTCGAGTATTTTCCGTTCCCAGTGATTTTCGAGAGGAATCATCGTAACGATCTAGTGACAATGTCTTCAACAGATAGGAAGTCGTTACGAAAACTCCAATAAGGGACTCCATCCTGTCTGAAACTTTACCAGCAATTGCATTCTTCATTTTTCCCCATATCCAGCGTTACATCTGGAGAGACGGCCGCCATATTTTCGGGAAGAAATTATTATTTCAAATATGGATCGCAAACTATAACTTAATTATAATCTCGTTTAATTGTAAAATAGCAGAGATTCCGTCAAAGCGGCCATGGTACGTAACCTCGGTAACTCGCATACTATTTCCTATTCCACTCGATCGTTTCTCACTACGAGCAGCCGGTAATGTAGCAATTAACAAATTCGCAGTAATAATTGTTGGGGAATACTAGGCGATTTTGATTACATTTATCCCTCGCGCGGCATACAGCCGGATGTACAGCTGCTTGGAAATCGTAATCAAAATCGCAAACACACAGAGTTGACCCATGTGCGCGTCACATGCGATATCGACAGCTCGCGATACATAAATTCGTTTTATTTTCGTCAACTTCCGATGTGATGAGTTCATCGCTTACGGCACAGCGGTAGTCGATCGCCGAGTTCCATACCGTTGCAATTGCAATTTCAATTGTGTGCATCAGTGTTGTCGCAGGTCGCACGAAATTCGCGGAATATTCCGATCCGTCCGCGAGCTTCGACGCTACGCATTTCATCACTCTGCGAATCCTATTTATTTTTTTAGTTTCTTCAAATTCGACATCTTTCAAGTATTATAGCTTAAACTCGAACTTTAACCCTATGCGGTCGAGTGGCAACTCTAAAGCGCCGCTAAAAATTATCGTGCTGCGTTTCGAAAAAATTTTTATAAAATTTACTTATCCTCAAAAAAATTGTTAAGAGCTATCAACTGTCGCACGAGTCACAAAATTCAATTCCTTAATGTATAAAATGCACCAAGTATGAAATAGAAACGCTGTCAGTCTGGAAAGATATTTTAGATTTCCAGTTAAAATGACTCCGTCTGCAAAGGGTTAAAACTTCGGAGAACCGAAAATTCCGATCTTTTGAAATCGCGCAAGTTTGTTGAGCTCTCTTGGATTTTAATCTATTTTATTATCCGACGTAATTCGATTTCTCTTCAGGATGAAGATTCCCCTCATGTACAATCAGGAAGAAAGCAAGAAGGAGGGCCTACGGTAGTAGATATACTACTGTGATCAAAAAGTAAGGTGAATTTGTTTATAAAATGTAAATTCTTTATTTATTCTTACGAATCAATTTCATCCCCTTCAAAGTAATCCGCGTCCGATAAAACGCACTTTTGCCAACGCTTTTTCTAGTCCTCGAAACAGTCGGAATAGTCTGTTTCCGGTATAGCCTTCAAGTCCTTCTTCGATTCGGTTTTTAACTCCTCAATCGTGTCAAAACGGCGTCCCCGCATTGGCCTTTTGAGTTTGCTGAATAGCCAGAAGTCGCACGGAGCCAAATCGGGCGAATACGGTGGTTGCGGAACAATATGAGTCGAGTTTTTGGCAAAAAGGTCGCGAAGAACCAATGCAGTATGACATGGTGCATTATCGTGATGAAGGAACCAAAAGTTGTTCGCCCATAATTCCGGCCGTTTCAAACGAATAGCTTCAAGCAAACGACGCATAACGCTCAAATAATATTCTTAATTATCTCTAATTGTCAATCGACGATTTTCAAGCACCAAATCTTTGATTTTCTCGACGTGGCCCTCGTCGGTAGACGTTGAAGGTCGTCCAGAGCGCGGTTCGTCTTCAACGCGTTCTTGGCCCGCTTTGAACCCGTCATACCATTTATAAACGCTTTTGTGTGGCATAATTTGATCACCAAAGGCCTTCCGCAACATTTTCAACGTATCCGAACAAGAATATTCGTTCCGCAAACAAAATTTGATGCAAGTTCTTTGCTCAACAAAATCACCCATTGTAAAAATCGAAAAATTCACTTTTGGTTGTTTACAAAAACACGTGTAACTCGGAGATAATTAAACCTTGTGACAAACAGGCGCTTGGCAATTGTTATAGACAGTCCTACCAACCTACGAAAAAAAATTTACCTGCCTTTTCCTAATGCCCAGGAGTTTTAAATGACAATTTCACCTTACTTTTTGTAAGGTTGGCTTTTGTTTGTAAGATATTCTGGTTTCAAATTTTGTACGCATCTAATGAATGAATTATTTAACAGTTTTTAATAGAAGAAGTTAGGGGTAAACCGATAGGGCGGTTGAACAGGTAGATGTACATAACTAACAGGAATAAAATGCTTGATGATGATTTTTAAGTGTCTGTCGCCAACATTCTATACATAAACAACAGCAACGATCATCACTGTGAATTGCTGCAATTAACGATAATCTTTCTTGGCGACATTTTTTTTGGTTCAAGTATATGTTCGAGTCTAATTTCTGTCATCAGAAGCAATTAAAGCTTGCCACGATTTCATATTCATGCGTCAATTGATAAGTTATCAGAAAATTGATCTAGAAATTTCCCACACTATCTCCCGCACTTAGTTCTCGAAACTGTGGTTCTATCCTTATTTGATGACGATATCTCAACATCTGAGACAGCAAACATGACTCAAGTAAGAGGGGAAATAGATATAAAGGTGAAGAAGGGGAAGACAAAAAATCAGCTGAGGAGATACATTTTGCAGCAAACTGATTTTTTCTTCCTTTACAAGGGAGACTTGGAATTTAGTGACCCAGTATGACATTTCATATATAATCATAAATTCAGTAAAAATTTAGCTGAATCTTAAATTTTTGTTTCTATTTGGACTATATTTATTTTATTAATCGTGAAAGATATGTAATATTAAAAAATTATGTGATAATATTAAAACTCACGGTAGTACACGGTTGGAGGAAAAAGCCCATTTATAGGCTATCGGTTGGTAAAGTGTTAAAAAATTGGTCCGATTGGTCAGAGAAGAAGCCTAGCACACGAATTTTGGATTGGTGCGTTCTATTGACCTTAGCGAATCGAAAAGCAGGAGTGGTAGTCGATATGGTGGAGCAGCATCTATAGAAACATCAAAAGTCAGGATAGACGGTCCTAACGATGAGCCCCTCTTGTCCTTGTGCCGCCAATCATCTTGTAATCTCACCAAGGTACGTGTTTCGCGTAGGAAGTATGACAGCTGGGGGTTAAAAAGACATCGATCACTGTGATATCACGAAAAATATGATTCCTAAACAAAATTATTTACACCATAAAACGTGTTCCTTTGAACTATTAAATTTGTTTCTCTAATATTGTTTACTATCATTAAAGGTAACGAAGATGACGGTAATGATGAAGAAAGGTAACGGCTTCTTAATACATTTAATCGAACACACTGTATATATGTTCATAAATATTGGATTTATAAGAAAATATGTCGAACAAAAATTAATTTATTTAGAATTAAAAGAACAAGAATCAATTATTTTCTGTAATATATAAACGACGAATTTTCGTTATTTGGTTATTGGTAATTGTTTGCGAAATGACGAATTTTCGTCATGTGGGCGAAATGTTAAAATGATAGATAATTCTTCTTTAAATAAAAAAATTCACTGTTATCGTTGTTTAATGTAATTTGAACATCCTTTTTTTCTGTTCAAATCAATGATGATGTTTACGTTGAACTTACGTAACTTTGTTTCGAACGCGAACAAACTCGTCTTCAACAATTTTTTTTGAACAACAACATTTTTATACAATATGGAGGAATGTATAGAATTTCATTTATAAAACCGATGATCACCTTCGTTCCTAACAAAGTAATGCAAATAAAGAACGTTATAAACACCATTATATTACTTGCAGAGAGCGGTATAACTTTTTCTTTTATGTATATTATTCCAATATCAACTAATTACAATATTAACTATAATATTGTGCAATGAAATGCTGTTGAAACTGAACTACTTTTTCATAATTGCTACCAGCAATTTAAATTCTGTTTGAAATGTTGAAAATATACATTACACATCTAATCAAAATTTCATTAGTACAACAATGTTGCATAAACGAGAGCCACGTGAAAATAATAATATTGTCCACAGAAGATAGCGTTCCTCATAAAAATTTACTTCTATAATAGAAACCACGGAAAAATCTCTGTCGCATGCATTCGGAAAGTGTCCTTTCTTTTAGAAAGGAGGTGAGAGTTGGTCTGTCAAACAAGAAAAACACGTCATGGATCATCAATGCGGTGTTAGGAAGGAATATTTTTTTTTAGCAAACGCGCGATATTGTAATCGGCATTCCACCGCATTGCGTTCGCAACGGAGCATTCCATGGCGGTTTATTTTCAGGATGTGAAATCGGAATGAAATGTTGCTTTTCCACGGGGAAAATATTGAAACTGATGTCACCGTTTGCTATAATATTTACGTAAATAGGGTAAGCGCGTCAATTACTGTGCTTTCCCCTGGTTACCGTGTCCTTACAATAATTTCAAACTTTGTCCTCGCAATAAATGAATGATATAGATTTTGTTTCGTCGAAATCTCTCCAACATGGAGAAATTCCGTATTTCAATTTATTATAAGGTGTGAGGAGAGGTAAGGAAAATTAATTAATGAGTAATGCCGAATTGAGCCGAGAATATTAGAGTAATTTATTGGCTCATTGGGGAAAAAGCCTTGTGGCATAAAAAACCCCATAAAATGGAAACAGACAATAATGACCAGGTTACAAATCTTTACATTTACTCGACGAAGGTGTGTGCGTTTTACCTTTTCTGGTATGTATATAGTGTATGACAGACACTCCTGGGTCTGTCCGATGGCGGAACAAGTGGTCCGATGTTCGACCTGGATTGACTCCGAGGGAACGCTCTTAGTGTATGTAGTGTATGTGTAAATTTTACGTTATTACTCGTTCCTTTAACCGTGTCCGTCCCGGACCGTCTCGATTGTAACTAACTTTTTCCACGAAAGGGACCGAGAATTTATACCTACTTCTTCCGCTTTCTCGTCCGAGGGATCCGGAAAAACCCGGCGCCGAAAAGTCGCCTGAATGTTTAGACTATTGGCCCGCACGTGCTCATCCGGGGACCGACTCGCGCTAGCCGTGAACAAAGGGGTCCTATGATGACCGCGTCCGGGGTCTAAGGGTCTTCCCGGACTGTCTCGAAACGCTTAACGCGGTATACAAAAAATAATCTTCGCCGCGGACAGATTTACGTTCGCGGTCGAACAGATTTTCTTAAATATTTGATCCATCATTTCCATAGCTGAATTGAAACTTTAACTTCTTAAGGTGTCTAATATGCAAAAGCTAACTTTTTTAATTTTTAATAATATTAGGTCCTTGAATAAGTTCTCGCTGTTTCTCAAACGACAGTATTAGTAATACTGTGTGCATGGAATTTCTAATGGTGACTCATCGGCAAGAAAGTACTGTATGTTACCTTAAATTTCAGTGCATGATTGTTCACTATTGTGTCAATCACGCTTTTGTTTATTGGTTCCGAAGATGTCTACTTTTGTGCCGAATAAAATAATAATCAAAAATAATAATTTTGAGCATAAATAAAATAATTTCAAAAATAATAATTTTCAACTTGAGGATAAGGAACGTTCTGACGCACCGACAACGTTTAAAGATGAAGAATTAGAGGAATTGCTTGATGAAGATCCATGTCAGACGTTAGCAGAGTTTGGAAAAATACTACAAGTAGATGCGTCAACAGTTTCAAAATGTTTAAAAGGGTTAGGAATGATGCAGAGCAGGAACATTGGGTGCCGTATGAATTGGAGCCGAGAGACGTTGAACGGTGTTTTCTGATGTCTGAACTACTGTTTGAACAACAGAAAAGAAAAGGTTTTTTGCACTGTACTGTCACTGGTGATGAAAAGTGGATTCATTACGATAATCCATGTATAAAAAATCGTGGATAAGCCCGGCCATGCATCAACATCGTCTGCTAAATCAAATATCCAAGATTCGAAGCTTCTTCTCTGCATTTGGTGGAATCAGAACGGTGTAATTTATTATGAGCTGCTCAAACCATATGAAACTATTACAGGAGATCGCTATCGACTACAACTGTTGCGTTTGAGTCGAGCCCTAAAAGAAAAACGACCGCTGTACGAGCAGAGACATGACAAAGTCATTTTGTAACATGACAACGCTCGGCCATATGTTGCAAAATCAGTGAAAACCTACCTGGAAACGCATAAAACCGGAAGTTCCACCTCACGCGCCATATTCACCGGACATAGCTCCTTCCGGTTATCACTTATTCCGATCGATGGCACATGGCCTGGCTGAGCAGTGCTTCCATTCTTACGAAGAGACCAAAAATGGATCGATTCATGGATTGCCTCAAAAGACAAATTGTTTTTCCGATGCGGAATTCTTTTACTGTCAGAAAGAAGTGGTCTCTAGTAATGGGCAACACTTTGAGTGAACTGATTTTGAACGTTATATTATAAATAAAGCTTTTATTTTGGGAAGAAAACAGCGAGAACTTATTCAAGGTCCTAATAGTTTAATATGTTTTTCTTTTGATTTCGTTGGAAAGCTTAAGAAACACAAATAAAACTGAAAAAACATACAGAAATTACGTTTCGAAAACAAAAAGTAAATTATAATATTCATAAAACTAAAAGTATAATTAAATTACAAGAAAACAATAATATTATAGTCATCTTAGTAGATATGTTTTTTAGTTGTTACGAGCCGAGGGCCACTTACACACGTGGCCGGAGGTAAATGAGTTTGTGCGGATATTTTGAAAGGAATGCGTGGACTGGTCGATGCCTCTTTCATCACCGGGTCGGCACTAGTAGGATAAGGTTTCATGGACTGGCCGTTGCCTCTTTCATCAACGGATCGCCGCTAGTAGGAAATTGCGTGGACTGGTCGTTGCCTTTTTCATCAACGGGTCGCCACTAGGTGTAGGGATGGTTCACGGACTGGCCGTTGCCTCTTTCATCAACGGGTAGCCACAGGGTGTAAAGGTAAATGGTTTCGTGGACTGGCCGATGTCTCTTTCATCACCGGGTCGCCACTAGACAGGAAATGCGTGGACTGGCCGTTGCCTCTTTCATCAACGGGTCGCCGCTAGGAGGAAATTGCGTCGACTGGTCGATGCCTCTTTCATCACCGGGTCGCCACTGATTGGGTAATGGGGTTTTGGATTGATTCTAATTGGCCTCGTAACTTCAAAACAAATATTAATTGATACACCTCGACCGGTAAAGGTGTATCTTTGTGGGATCGTTACCATCAACTGACTCGAACTGGGAAATGGAATGAAATAACTTGTACACTGAATTGCAAGTAAAAACTAATATAATCTAACAACTTCAGTCTATTACAAGTGCGTAAGTGTAGTGAAAGATTCGCGATAGTCCTAAGACACGCTCCCTGGTTTACGCACCCAGTCGGCGGGGGTTAAATATTGCTCGAAGAAGAACTCGGCTCGATCTTGCTACGTCTCGCGTCGCGATTTGACTTGAAACTGCCCGATGAGAAGAAAAATCTTAACCCTTTTATATGCGGCTGAACTATAAAATTTGGTACTGGGGACTGGGCCTACGTGACCAGACCATCCCGCGGATGATACAGTGACACGTGGTCCCAGCCCTTAAACTGGCGTCCGTTAGAAGACTAAACATTTTTGATGTTTGAATCGTGGGGGCCTACACCGCGGATGATACCGTGACTCAGAAACAGGTGGTTCCAGCCCTCAGGCTGGCGTTCGTCGGAAGACTAAACATTTTTGTATTATGATCGCAGAACCGTGCTCCCGACCGACGTTGGCTAGCCTAAACCCTCAAGAAGGAGCAGAAAACGTCAGGAGTAATCTCCGTACGTAACATAATTAACGCGTTCACTCCAGCGCTTCTATTCGAGTTTTCGGTATTGGACGACTGTTTTGAGAGTTGAAATCGCATCGAAGAAAAACAAATACGGTGTTTGCAGTGAAAAGATGCAACGATAAATATTAAATTGTCTTTAGCACCGCTTTAATAGCGTAACAAGTTATGTCGCGCACGAAATAATCCAAAGGATAATAAGAAACGTGGATAATTAACGTAAATCTTCACTGGTGAAATTTCTACCGACATGTAAATTCTAATTTCTGTGATTCTTTTGTTGACTTTAGGAAGGTTTGCAAAAGTTGAATTTAGATTTAGCGCACGAGCAACCCAGCACACTCGAGGTATTTATAAATCGAAAATAAACGGAGTGTACACCGATTTAGAGATGATATAGACCTAGTCCCGCCTTGGACAAACAAAATCGAATTCCAAGGTTTGATTTAATTGAATCGATGGCTTCAAATAATGACTCGATACCAGAAAGGTTGAATTCACTGTCGGTGTTTAATTATACGTGGTGTTAAAAAGAAGTTGGCCATGACTTCACAGTGTTATAGTATTCAGCGAGATGAGTATGAAATGTTGAATCAACGTGTTTCTAAGCGTCAATCAAATTTTTCGAATGTTGAAAGATTGCATCGAAATCATCTTTCATGAGACATCATTATAAATATTAGGTCTACCGGAAAGTTCTGTCGGATAATGTCACATCGAGTTTTAATAAGTATGCACATGCTCATTTGAGACATATATTTTTCAAAAATGTTATTTACAAATTGCCATCACGCTGGTTAAAGGTCGTAGCCAATGAAATTAAATTGTACAATAAATCTTATTAAACGTACGAAAAATTGATTATATTCTATCACCTCGACTTAATATTTGCAGTATTAAAGCAAAATTTCTCCAAACAAATCTAAAAATCAAGGAAAAGCGTAAAATCAATTTCACCGTCTAGAATAATGGAGCCAGTTACTGTGCGATGATCAATTGCTGTGCTTTGAGTTATTTCCCGACATAATCAACCAATCTATTCATCGAATTAAATTCTTCTTTTCATTATTTTGTTTATTTTTTAACAAGAAAATTGATATCTCTTATTTGAAAAATATCAAGTTAATTATGCTCGAAAATATACCAAAGGTACAGAAGTTGGTCACCCTGTAGTGAGTGGCGACATTACAAAAACTCAATAAAACATAATATTTGTATACTTCTGTATTAAAAAGAATAGAAAATGAAAATATACAAATATAGCTTTTTTCGATTTTAGTTAAAATATCATTGAAGATATAGAAGATAATTATTAACGTCGATAATTATAATCTCTTAGTTTATAATTATTCACAGCACTGTAGGTGATATCATTTAACTAGGACACCTTGTACTATCGTATATCAGAAACAATGGAAAATATACAAATACGAAATTTTGTATAAGTTTTCGTTTAGATGCCAGTACCAATGTGAAAATAACATCGAATCTATAATTATTCGCACCACTGTGATTACCAAACGTAATTAAATCAGGCTTCCCGGATCGTCTGGATCCATAACCAACAGTTGTGCACGAAGTATTAACCCGAAACTCTTAATTGAATCTTAACTGGCCAAATCGGATTTCCTGAAGTCATGACCTGGAATGCTGATGAAGAGGGAACCCCATCAAAAATTTCCCGGCCGATCGAACGACTGATAGTCGGTCCAAGAAAGAGCCGTCTACCCGCGAGAAAATTGATGTAACGATACACCCGAAACGATTATTATTATAAACTATGAAGCAGCGCGTTCGATTTATCTTCTCATAACACGTCTCGTAAGCGAGCATCTTTAATTTTGTAATTGTACAGGATGTAAGAAAAGGTTAAGTCGTGGCTACCATAGACGTGTACTACACCTTTAGATCGATGGAGATCTTTTAAGTTTAGATTTAGAAAATTGTTAATAGTGAAAGTGTTGGTGTGATTCCTAAGAATCAATTTCGTATGCAAAAAATGCACTTTTTGTCACATAAAATGAAAATACTATACTTTCAGATTTTGCAGTTACAATGGCTTTGAGTGCAAAGGGTTAATAAAACTTTCCTCAAAATTTGACATTTCTCAAGGTCAAATTTTTTTACGATTGCATCCTAATTTACTCATCGATATCTCAAAGCAACCGTTTTTCCAAAAGGTAAGAAATATCCTTATTTCTTTAACTATTTATTATGTTACATTAAAGACATAATTAAGAATCGATAGTTTCTAATTATTTTAGTATTTGCCGCTACACATTACTGAAAACAGAATCAATCAAATAGAAAATAAAATGTGATTATAGAACGTAAACGTTCGAAATTAATCTTACCTCCGTATTTTGAAAAATAATCATCTGTCATTCTTTGTTCGAATTCAAAGGACAAATCCATTTTGGTTTATATTACGTAGCGAATCGGCTTGTACTTTAATTTCAATATGGCCACCATTATTTATTTCTTTTTGGGAAGTAGGTTGCTTCGGGACATATGGTTCCTTTTGCAAGTTTGCTCCTCTCGATGAGTAAAATAGGAAGCAATCATAAGAAAATTTGATCTTGAAAAAAATGGTCATGGTTATGCCAAGGGAAATGTTGTTAACAGATTTCCGTGGATCTAAAGGGGTAGAAAATGCCTATGATAGCTATGGTATAACCTTTTCTTACACCCTGTACATGTGCTTACAGAACACGCCGCTCGAATTACACCTCGCCCATGCTTCTGATTGACGAGCTCGATCCCGATCAAATAACATCTATGTTGTATCAGTGCCAGCTGATTAATTCCGCCTGACGTCAACGAATGTATCTCGTCCACCATTGTCTAATTAGCCGAACAGATAACAGGCATTCCGTCTTTTAGTTACCACCTTCTTCAGAATTCGAGGTTTCAGAATTCTTTGTCTTTAGAAGTCTTGGTCTGCTGTAGCATTTTATATCTCACACGTGTCTTTAAATTAAAAGAAACGTTGAAATAAATGATAGCGGAACTAGTAAATTATTCTTTTTACTTTCTCCTATTGTTCATTTCTGAATGAAAATATTTGATATGTCCTATTCAACAAATATAAATTTATCATGGTCGAAAATACACTAAAGGCGCTGCGATTTGTCATCCGACAGTAGCTGGTTCCACTATTATAATTTGTTAAACGTAAATGTTAGTAATTTCTTTTGAATCGAAACAGAATTTGATTGTTTTACTATTAGAGTTTCGAAATGAAAGTAAGTGATGATATTATGCAAGAAACAAAGCTTATTTTGTTCTATAAGGAAGAAGTCGTAGTGCAAAGGTGTAGTTAACTTTACATTTATCGAATAGGATGGATTTAATTATTTCATTCAGAAATAAATAGAATAAAAGAATAGAAGAATTTAATGTCTTATTTCATAAATATAAAGTTATTTTTTTCGAGAATAAGCTAAACAACGCCTCTAGTATCTTAATTGGGATCATTCGTACAGAGGTGTGCATAATTATCAGACTGTGCGTTTCAATGCAAAATAAGTTACATATTTCCTTTCTTAATAAGTGTAATGGAGTCAAACATGATACAACAGTAGCTTTAAATTCTTTCAATGTCTTCACTGTTTAGAATTTGATTTATTAATTTTTATTATAAACGTATAAGTATTTCAAGTGGAGTATTTAAAAGTTCTACAGACAAAAGAAAACAGTGTATCAAAATTGAATTTACCAAACAATTATTGTTTTTAGTCACACAATGATCCAAAGCATGCTGCTAAAATAGTCAAAAAGTGGATACTGTATAATGTTCCACGCGTGTTGCCACATCCACCGCAAAGTCCCGATTTAAACCCCATCGAACACTTATGGAATCAAATCGGAAAACGATTAAGAAATGCGGTTATAACTTCGAAAGAAGTGTTAAAACGAAATATTATTGACATATGGTAATCAGTAGATGCAAATGTTACTTCCAAGTCAGTCCACTGAATGGAATACAGACTTAGGGTTTTTATAAAAGTAAACGGTAGATCAACTTCCTATTAAAATCTTTAGTCGTTCAATTTAAATAACTATTAAATGTTCCGTTTAAATACTTTTGTGAGCCACTTCTAGGACGTGTTTACGACACATGTACTGTATAAACGGTATAAATTGTTGAATTATTTTCTGCTGTCATTTATGTAATCTTAAGATTCATCCTTTGTTATGCGTGCAATATAATTTCAAATGCTTCAGCTTAACATATATATTTCAATAGCTGAATATTAGAAATGTAAGTGTTCGAATATTTTCGTGTATGAGCATACATTTAAAAATGATATCCTTTGGCTCGAATTGTGTTTTCAAGTGCAACATAATCTAATATGAAATAAACCCAGTATTATTTAAAAAAGAACCCCGGTTGTAATATAAAATATATAAAAATCACGTAAAAATGGCGAACTGTAATCGCTCGGAGGTCTGCGCGCTTTCACGGGGCTTATTGGCTTCCTATAAATTGCACAGAAATTCCGAGTTGCCTTCGTTCGTCCTTGGCAAGTTGCTTACTTGTTCCGCCATCGTTGTATCCGCAAACATCACCTCCCTTTCGTTCCACGCATTCGTTACGTCGCTATACATCACGGCCTGTACATACTTGCATCGCAGCGATAACCGATGATACTCCATCCTCGGTAAACTTCCGAGTTTTTTCCGTCAACGAAATTATGCTCTCAATTGACTCGTTAACGCAAAAGCGGTTTCGCTCGGGCATTGGTAATTCGTTAAGCGGCCGCACTAGGACGAGAACTACTGGTTCTCCCTTCGGCGAGTCTCCTGTTTCTCATGACCCCTTTTCTGTTTTATTAGGTACATTATCGAGGTAAACCACCACCGCTCTTTCATTCAACGGTTCTTAGGGTGAACCACCGTGGGAAATTCCCTGAAGGTGCTGGAGAAGGTCGTCATGCGATTTGTAAATCATTGCAACAAAATTGAAGACATTTATATGGAAATTCCATTTTTAACCGTTCCAATGGAAAGGTAATAAAATATTAAAGGTACAGTTTATTTTTAATTTTCCAATTTTGTATTTACTAATATATAATTGTAAATAAAAAAATAAAATAATTGCATTGCGGATCTTTGTAAAAAACAGAAATTTTCTAAATTAATTATAAGATATATCAGATGAGAATGTGTTTTTCGTTTGAATAATCTGAATTAGGAACAATTAACGTTAATTATGAATTTTTCTAGTGTCCTAACAGTTTTGTATCGTGTCTATTCGTTTCTATAATAAATGCACAAGATCCGGAGTCCAATGACAGAGGATCAATGTCCTCAATTATTATAAAGAATTTATTTAAAAACCGTGTCTAAGAATTTCTTTTTCATATTTTTGTCGTAGATGCATATGGTGAAACTGCATAAGCGTTCTTCGATCATTTTTAGTATTTCGTTAAAGTCTTCTTTTTATAATTTATTTTATTATTTACCTTCTTACAGTTCTTTTCACTTACACATTTTCGTCATTACTACTTAAAGATTCACACGAGAGAAGAGAATTATTGGGTTGGCAACTAAGTAATTGCGGATTTAAAATAATATAAGTTTATTCAATTAGACAAATCAATTTTGACACTGTCTTTCTTTCAAGGCTTCGTTTTAATATACTGTATATATAACATAAAAATCTTGCGGTGCTTGCTTTGTTGGAAACAATCTAATCAAATTCGTCTGAAACGCGCGCGTCTTGCCCTTCCATCTCCAAACTGTAATAAAAACAAAAACTAAATAATTAGTCTGTGCAATTTCCTTACTAAATTAAAGGTGGAAGTCCAAACAGCAAGAAAACAATATAGATCAGGTGCTTTAATCCTGTCATTTTGGAAATACAATAAAATATGTATAAAATACGCTTCTTGCCCTTCCAGCTTCAAACAGTGATAAAAACGAAACTAAATAACTAATTGATACAATTTTCTTACTAAATTGAAGATGAAAGTCCAGACAGTAAGAAAACGATATAACTTAATTGCTTTGAACACATTGATAAAACAAAAGAATGTGCTAAAACCATCTGTTCCCTCTCTGACTTCCCTCTCCACCTCATCGCTAACCAATACGCGTTCGAGCGTTCTTTCGGGAAAATGATAAAAAGGGTACAGAACTTATATTTCTAGTATTCTATTTTCCGCTATATTATTCCCAACAAGTATTCTGAGTTCCGCAAATATTCATCATCGCTCGTATATCGAAAACAAGTATTCCTGATCGTCACAGCATCGCTCGTATAGCGACAAATCAACGTATCTTCAACATCGTCTCTCATCCAGCCAGAGTCGGGTTAGATACATCCAGATTCCACCTTAGACCATCGAATTTAGTCTATATTTATATAGCACTTCAAGTTCAGTCTTCAAGGTCCGGACACGCAACACAGCGATTACCTACTACATTCCTGTAGTTCGACTTCGTGTCACTGTAGCGATACATTTTATACGCAAAAAGGAAAACAGCTGTTCATCTTTAATTAGACGGATAGCGGGACTAATCTATTCCGTCGCACAGCGTAATCGGCCTTACAACCCGACAGATAGTTTATCTCGCGGAATATTAGTTCCGGAGGTGTTCACGCACGACTCCTCCCCCTACACTATCTATTAACAAAATCCGCAATCACTTAATTGCCAACCCAATACTTACTCGTAGAATTTGACGGCGATTTACTTTTATTCACTTATTAGACAGCTCTTTGAGACTGAATTCTTTTGACATGCGACTCAGTAAGGATGACGACGATAAAAATATACTTCTGCGAATAAATGTCGGAAAACGTGAGAGACTTTATGAACATTTGAAGGGGCGTGGGAGGCTATAAAGAGCAGCTTAACCCATCGCTTGAGATAATAATTGTCCCCGGAAATATGGCGGCCGTCTGTCCAGATGTAACGCTGGATAGGGGGAAAAGTGAGGAATGAAATTGCTGTTTGAGTTTCGGAAAGGATGGAGTTCCTTATTGGAGCTTTCATATCGACTTTCTTTCTGTTGAAAACATTGTCACTAGATCGTTACGATGATTCCTCTAGAAGACCACTGGGAACGGAAAATAGTCGAACGAACTCGTTTTTCATCCCTAAAATCGACTAATATTCCTGGACAGTTATTACTGTGAATTACATAAAAGGCTGTTCGCAGTGTAAGCGATCAAATGCAACATGCGTTTCAATAGAAAATAGCATGCGAGTTACCGAGATTACGTACCGTGGCCGCTTTGACGGAATCGTTCTCCGACACTTTACAGGACGCGCGATTTTATGGAAAATCTTAATGGGAGACGACGTTTTATCCAGGATTAAACTGCTATTTTACAAATGAATGAGATTATAATTAAGTTATAGTTTGCGATCCATCTTTTGAAATAATAATGCGTTCCCGGAAATATAGCGACCGTCTGTTTAGATGTAGCATTGAAAACATTGTCACTAGATCATTATGATCATTCCTCTCGAAAATCACTGCGAATGAAAAATACTAGGACGATCTCGTTTCTCATCTCTAAAAGATCTACGAGATATTGTATATGGAATTTGACTAATATCAAGGGATGAATACGATGCATAGACTAGTTGTTCTTCAACGTCACTTTTTTCGGTTTTTTCACAGTCGTCGATGTTAATTTGCATCGTCTAGTCAGCTTTAACAATTTATATGCGGCGTGGTTTCGTGAAAAATCTTCATGACATCTGCAAGATCTATATAGGGTGTTCTGCTGAAAATTTTCAAGGTCACTTCTTTCGGTGTTTTCAAAGCATATAAGTGCATACTTCTTTTTTATACGTATAGTGTAGTAAACACTAACACTCTCCTGGATAAAATTTTGATTTTTTCAAATAAACAAAATTGTAATTAGATCGTGGTTCGTAAATCAGCGGCATGTTTTCCTGGACATAACATTTCCTGAGCTAGCCAAGCGACATGTTAGAGATCGATGAATCAGTTTTCTTGGAAGTTTGCAAATGTTTTGATATATCGTCTGACTCTGAATTTAAAAACGAACTTCGACAATTCGTTAAACTCGGTCGTGAAAACTGTACGCAATCAAATAAAAGTCTCAACATCTCGAGAAGTTCGACATTTAGAAATTATTATATTTATTTACGATCGGTGTAGTTTTATATCTCTATTTTACACAAGTTTAGCATTCGTTTATAGTGCAAGCTATTTGGGTGCGTGGTGAGGGACGATGCCTGACTTCATTAGAAACAATAGAACGCACTGGAAAACAATTGAAGTGGCAGGTGTTACAACTTCTGCCCAAGGAGAGCGTTAGTCGAATTTTGATATTTAGCGAAAGCAGTCGGCGTGAATAAAGTGTTCTCATTGTATCCATTAATAGAAACCTTTACCTTTTCCTTTTTTTTTCTTTTTCTATGGCACAATTCATTTTATGGGAATACAGAGTCATGCATACGTCACATGTAAATTTCAATAAACATTGGACGTCTTAAAGATGTCCATTTTAAGTCTGAACATCTTACGCCTTAAAGTGTTCGTTTTTAAGACGTCTTATACCAGACATTAAAAGAACGCCCTTAAAGTGTCTTAAAGACGTCCAAAAACAGATGTCCTATAAAAGACGTCTTAAAAACGTCCCGAATTGGACATCATTTCAACGTCTGAAAGAAGAGTCATTTCTTTAAGTCACTCGAAATATATCTTCCAGACGATTTTTGTATTTTCCAATTATATCGGACGAACTTCTGAGGAAGCTATCTTTATGGAAAATTAAGCAATAAACCAATCTTAGCAACAACTTGTTTGCATATAAAGCGTAGAAACAAAATTCGCATCGTCATTTTTATCGTCCGGTTCCATCGTCCAAATTAAAGTTTTTATTTGAAAACATTTGTCTGCCATAATTACGATCTAGTAGACTGGTCCCTCTATAAATTAAACAAAATCTAAGTTGTTTAGCCTAGTTTTAACTCTTTTAGTGCTGACCTAAAGGGTCGTGAGTATCCGAAGGAAATGTAGAAAACTCGTTTCATGAAGTTTGATAAAATTTCGAAAAGAAATGGCAAGAATTTTGCAGAATCTGATAGCTACCAAATTCATGAAGGGGAGGGAAATAAGAAATGCAATTATTATTTAGTAAAAATATTAAGAGCACAATATTTCTTTAAGAGTAGTCAACAACGATATATTGTTCTTCGGCAGTAAGAGGGTTGAAAGCGTTACTGGATTTTAAAGTGTGTTCAAATATTATAACTTTAGCGTATCGTAAAAGATTTTCTCCATACATTGTATATTTATTTAAACATACAGCGTAGGAGTCAATGTTCTATTAGTAACTGAATATTTTTAGTTCTACATTTTCAATGGACCAATCACTTTTTACGATGGGCATATAGAATTCCTGTAAAGACTGGCCCGATCACGTAAAAGCGACGGATTTCGAATGTATCTAGAAAATGTTTATTCTCCATAAAGATCCGCAGTTAGCCAACTATTCTTTGCATGGTAATTGCTGGATGGTGTAAGCGGAGAATCTCTTCGAAATAACCGAAACTGTCGCGGCAGAATCGATTGCGATCCCTCGAATAAATAATAAGACGATCTATCTTATCTCAGGTATCCTGCGAACATAAATCACGTGTCAGGCGAGCACGTGCTCGGCTCGGTAATGCGGAAAAAGCTGTCAATAGGCTCGAAATAATGGCAGAACCGATATCGAATCGATTCTCGTCGAGGACTGTTCTTTTCGTGCGATTTCCCGATCAAAATGGAGATCACTTCGCGTGTCCATAACAGGAAGTTCGCCTTACATAACGAACCGACCTCCGTAGACAGTTTGCATGGTCGTCGAGCGATAAAATCGATGTCATTTCGCGTCTTTCAGATTCCAGACGCGCACGAGGTGTTGCCAGTTAATTGGTCAAGCATTTCTGTCGACCCGTTCTGCATTAAATAAGAAAGCTTCCGTCTCGAACGCGTTATAATTTCGTTACACGAATCGTGAACGCGGAACGACGCTGATTATAGACCGCGATTATTGCTTCATAATTATCGGCGCGTCGTAAATCACGCGATCGATCTTCCCGCAGTTCTCTGCCACCTCCTGTACATTTCCAAAGGCCGCCAGGCTAATTACAATATGGCAAATGCATGGCAATCACTTCCTCCGACTGTGTACAATAATGACGAGCTGTCTATTAATTTTCCTTTTTTTCTCTCCTTAGGGCGACACCGTACCTGGATCGCGGGCTAAATTGTTTTGCGCTCGGTGTTTCTACACATGAGCGATTTGCTTAGCATAATCGCTTGAAATGCCCAATGGCGTGAGAATAAAACGGTTCCGGGAAAAACTGGATACATGCACCGGCAGACGTTAAATTGCCACTGATTCATGCTGTCCAAGTTGATTAAGCGAAACCGGATGTAATTTTCCGCGCGATCCCAACAACGTGTCGTAAATTGCTACTGAAACGCGGCTGATATATTTTTAGACGTTTTTCTTTGCTCGATCCTTAATTGTTCGTGTGTCTGGAGCACTTTTATAGAGTGATTTGCAATAATTCGTGGCGGCGTCGAAACTGTAACAAGGGCTTGTGTGTTTCACATTCAAACGAAGGTTTGGAACACTATTTCTGCCGCGATTTTGTTTATACTTATTGTCTTCCGAAACTTATGTGTTTTTTAAATAGTTAGTTATATATAGATAATTTCAACGATATATTTGGATCATTTATTTTGAAAGTGATGCAAGTCCATTTCCTGTTGTCACGAGAAAATTAAAGGATTATTGTAAAATATAATTGCATTATGTTAAGTCTGCCAATGTTTCTAATTCATCAGTGTGTAATTTGATTATGTGAATATTACTTACAGGCAAATTTAACTAACAAATTCTACTATATGAATTTATTAAACACTACTTAATTAGGCTGTAAATTCTAGATTAATTCATCAATCTGCAAGATATGAATATATAATATACGCATGTAATTAAATATGCCTTATCTCAATAGGAGCAATAATAAAAGGAATTATCCTTTTCATCTTTTCATTTTTATTAGAAAGATGATCAAGCACAATAATGTTATTAAGCCAACAATAATTATAATAATAGTATTGTAATACAAGTTTTTCTTTATTCAATACTACAGCTTTTACAAATCACTAATTACTCCACAATAATTTATATAGATACATATATATAAAAACAAAATTCACATGTATTGAACTCACTATCAGAATTGGAGAACAAAAGGCGTTATTCAATCTTTTAAAAACAAAACACTGCAATGACCTGCATTATACAACATGCCGGAAAGAAAGCGAATATCAAAGTTATGCTACAACTCCTGTATTTTCTGTTATAACTGAAACAGGGATTATCTAATGTGATTATAATCGATCTTATGTCACAAAATGGTGTTGATATGTAAAATTATTTAACCCTTTGCACTCGAAGCCATTTTAAGTGTAAATCTGCAATAATTTTTCTAGCTTGTAGTATTTCTATTCTATTTAATAAAATGCGCTTTTGTGAATACGAAATAGATTCACTACTTATTTTCATCAGTTTCACTACTTAACAATTTTCTAAATCTGAACTTTATTTATATGAAGATTGTCTTGGGACGTAAAGGAACAATTTCAATGGTGTATCAGAGTCATCACTCGATCGCGAATGGTTAAAATTGAACACTATTATGAAATCCTTTTGGTGTCAAAAGACACCGAATGGTAGAAATAGGTTATGTACATTTTTATATCCACGATAAGCTGGTGGGAAATAATGTCACTGAATTAATTAAACAGCTATTGCGTGAAAAGACAACAAATGAGTTGTGACGAAATAGTTAAACTTAGAGAATAATTTGAAGTTAAAATTTGTAAACAAATTTGCAACAATTGTGTAAAGCACTTCAAATTAAAATTTAATTTTCAACAGATTCGATAGATTGAAAATAATGCACACTGTCTGTAATTCTCTTAGCAATCATAAATTTGTCAAATCAGCAGTTCTAGTTATCACACGACCACAAAGATGGCGAAATAATTTTCTGCAAAGCGTGGAAGCATGGCTGCAGATTTAATAATCCTCCAAAGATCAAAGTTATTGCAAACGCATAAAGCTCGCGATCATTAATCATTCATCCAGCATGAAATTTTTGAAATCACATTGTATGAATTCCAACATGGAAACGCAGTCATGAGTTGATTACTTAATCATTCATACGAATTTTCGCCACATCAAATGAATATCTTTCTGGTGAAAAGTATATTAATATAAAAGCAAGCGTGAATCATCTTAATCAAAAGCAAAGTGATTTTTTGCCTCGAAAAAGCCATGTAATATTAACCCAGTTACAGTGCACAACAATAGCAACAGGACGTGTTGTATCAGTTGCTGAATTACATTAAATTTGAAACAATAGTCAACAAGTCTATTATTTATTTTCTATAATTCAAACAAATTTTATGAATAGAATCGTTTATTTTTTTGTTTTCTAAACATCATTTCTGTATCTTTTTCGTCTTAATTTGCAACGTATTTCTAGAATGTTTCGATGAGATTATGAAAAGAAATGCTTAAGAAGTTAAAGTTTCAATTCAACTATGAAAATTACAGATTAAATTTTATTTAAAAACTAATTCGATATCTCTAATTTGTTAATATTATATTTAAACATCAGTAAAATTATATGAAGAACACAATAACCGGAGGGAGACATAGTAATTGACATACTTATCCTAGGCTGAATCAGATGTGAAACTTAAAAATACTATAGTCTTTTATTTTCTTGTCACTGCAAGTAGTAGCAAACCTGCAAACAAATCGTTTAAGTCATTGTACAGTAAACTAGTTTTAAAGAACGTTATATCGTTCTCAAAGGTGTCCGAATATATTTTACACCGAGTGAACGCGTCGCTGAAATCGGCGAACGTATACGAGCGTAGTAAACAGAGGTATCGATCAATCGGAAATCAAGCATCGAAATTCAGCTCCCCGATTCATACTACGTTCTACTTCAAGAGGAAAAATCCGCGCATCTGTGTTGGCACATAAGTCATTGGAATAATTACGAGCACGCGGCTAGTGCAGTGGTTCGAAGGTTAATAAAGTCTCATTACGTATTCGTGGAACAACCCGCGACCTATTGTCTACTTTCGAAATTATTCAAAGACCGGCGTGTTCATCAATCTTTGATCAAGCCTGTGCCCGTTGGTGTCGTCGTTGGACACATGTAAATCTCTTAATAAAATTTCCAAACGTGGACGCGATCCGCGGGCAGCATCAACCTCGGAACAAGAGATTAATAATACTCCGTTGTGATTTCATATTCCGTCACTGTCATTCAGGAATGTTCCTTCTACTCCCATTGAATCTGAAATAACGTTTCCGAGTCGCTCGTGCCAGCACGCCACATCTTGGCGATTCTTCGGAGTGTGTTTACACAGACTGGTCAACAGTGGGTAATTTTGACCGCTACGCCGTATATTTAAATAAATATAATGAGTTGGCGAATAAATTCGTAGAATTTTTGTTCTCGTGCATTAATTAGCAAAGTGAGTAAGCTATTCGAAAGATCTCTTTCGGCTCTACAAAACTGATACTTGATTTTTGGAATAATTTAATTTTTCATAGATTTTTAGAAATGGGAGCAAAAAATATTATTTTCGATATCTGCTATTCTGCGATTTTCATTATTATTATATTATTAAATTTACATTTTTGTTACTAGTTTTATACCTCGATTGTTCAACAATATGTTTCAAGAGGTATGATATTTTAAAAATTACTATTTATAATGATCGACGCCATTTCATATATTTCACATGATTTTATGATTTGTTGTCTTTTGCTATTATTTCTGTACGAAATAAATAATGAACGAAACATGCTTTCGAGTAAATTGCAGTTCTTAAAAATCTATCGAAATGTTGCCATCAGATATAATATTAACCCTTTGCGCTCGAAGCCATTTTAACTGTAAATGTGAAATAATTTTCCTGGCTCGCAGTATTCTTGTTCTATGCAATAAAGAGTGCACTTTCATACGTACGAAATTGATCCTTGGGACTCGTAGCTACAGTTTCACTACTCAGCAATGTTTCAAATCTAAACTTTATTGTTATAAAAATTATTTTCGAACGTAATAAAATAATTTTAGTGGTGCCTCAGAGTCACCATTCGAGTGCAAAGGGTTAAAATCATAGAAAAATAAATGTAAGATGAAGGTACCTATTATGGAACGCTATTTACGGGGACGTAAGATTATTATCAATTTCATTACAATTTTGTAACATTTATTTAATACGAATAAAAAACATTCCGCGTAAAGCAATGCATTACGAGCATGTATCATTATGGAATATCGTTTTTGGACCATGTCCCCGTGTTACTTATTCACGTTCCTATTTCGGAACGGGAATTTCTCCCTCTACAAACAACAGATTTGCATATATCATAAATTGTAAACATCAATTTGAACCGTTTACAAAGTGTAAGATATGTTTTTTATTACTATGTCTTAATTTATACGGAAAGGTTTTAGATAAACAATTAATATTGTGTTTAATTTCATTATATTCGTTAATAAAAAACTTATACATGTGTATACTTGAAAGTGTATAATATGAACAGTGTACACCTGAACTACTAATACCTTTCTAATTCCTTTTTGCATCTCGATCATCTTTTCCTATAATCTTTTACTCTCATTGGCTAACTTGTATCTTTTATCCCTGCAGTTCCTCTCCTACAGCCTGCCTTTCTCTGTTTTATTATTTGTTGCTCTTCATTTTCTTTTTAATAAGCACTTCACCGCACAGAGATTCCGACGGAACCTCATATAATCACGCATATAAACACACGCATGTATATGTATACACACATGGTCACCAGTTTATATCGATCCAGAGGAATATCTTAAAAACCGTTGGTAATACTGAAAAACGTTTCAAACAAAAGTTAGTTTTAGGGAGCACATGAAGGAAATGTAAAGGTCAATTGCCTTTATTCAAACGGAGTAACTTAGTTTTTGTTGCACTAATCGGTGCAACTTGTTATTTTTTTACGTAAAAAGTACTAAGTACATTTATTGCAGAAGTTAATTGGTTTAGAATATATTTTAAGTTTATTTTTATATTCTATATTTAATATTTTATTTTTTATATAATAAGTTTCAATAACTAATACCTGTCGCTACTAAAATATTTTGTTCTGCTGGCGATACCTGAAAAATAATGTACGTACAGAACTGCATAACTCCGGCTGATGTATTATTATATAATATATTAAATTATTATTATTATTATATTATATTATATATGTTATATCATATCATATCATACTGTATTATATTGTATCATATCGTATCGTATCGTATCGCATCGCATCGCATCGCATCGTGTCGTATATTACATTATATTAAATTATATTATGTTATACTAATATTTATCATACGATGTATACAATTTCCATGGAAACTTTTATGGAAATAATGGAATACGTTAAAAGATCTTTTAGAGACGCGTAAATCTCTGCACACAAACTGAAGGTCGCATCATGGAATAGCAACTTCAATAGCCTACTTTGAATGCACTCTGCATCACTAAAATTAAAATATCTTTTAAACCAATGAATTTTCGCAATAAGCGCTGTGTATTCTTTTTATAGAAGATAAGTAGATGCATCGATTGGTGTAACAAAAACGATTCCATTTAGATAAATGAAGTTGACCTCATAGCTTCTTTACGTGGATCTAGAAATGCTAGAAGATGCGTCGATCTAGAAAACTCTTACTAATATAAACTTATATACCTCCAAAAGATATTCCATTTTTATTTCAAACATTTTTCGGTATCATCAACGGTTTGCAAAATAGTGGTCCGGATCCATTTAATAATATATCTGACATATGAAACACTGACGTTGTTCCATAAATGGGGACAATGGAAACACTGATGCTCACAGTATGTTCATAGTATGTTATTCCTTAGAAATGTTTTTTACATCTGATTGTTACATAACAATACTTGCTTGAGTGAATTTATGAGTAGAATATATTGTGATAGAAATACATTTCAGTAGAGTTTCATATTCTCTATCTATTTTTTATTGTATTGTTTGTTATATTGTTTCAAGAAGGGGTCACAATGTGGACAGTGTTTCATAATAGGTACTTTTACCCTTACGTACATATTAAGAAATAACATTCAACAAGTTCTGATAGAAAGAACAGCTTCAATATGATATTTTCAAAGTAAAATTCTCTGTCCTATGTTTGTTATACATATTCTGCAATGTTTCAGTTATAATTACAAGAAAGTTTCATTGCTCTGGCTCGACATTGCTAAAAGTTTGAGGACGTTGTCACGAAATTCGTTAAAAGTTCCCACTCTTCCGAAGCAGACACGTCACAAAAGAAGGAAGTAACATTCCGTTCCCACACGGCGCTAATTTTATGTACGTATCTGATTAGCTCCGCACCTGATCTTAGATATCATTGAGTCAATTGGTAGCAAGCTACGGGCGATTTTTTCTAATTACATGGATATTTGTATCGAGCCGCAAAATTTTGCTTTGCGATCAATTATTGCCACTGAGGAATTAAGGGAAAAGAAAATCCGCTCGAAGCACAGTGGCCTGGGAATTCGTTTTTTATGGCTGATATTACTTTGTTATTATTTCAAGCTTCAGACTATAATAGGTCATTGAAACAGTTTTAACATCAACTAGGATATTATGAGGTCACAAATATGTATCTATTAACATTTAAAAAATTCTTTACTGTTTATAAACAAAAATCTTTTTCGCAAGCTTTTATATTAGCATATATAGAAAAATAAATACTGACCAACGTTTGTTAGAAATATTCTCTTAAGGTTATCGGTAAACAGAACATCAGAAAATTAATCGGTAATTTAAATATTTTGTGGTTTTCTAAAAATTGATTTTGCAATCGGAAAATCTGAAAAAATTCTCAACTGTGTATCTAAAGGGATAGAAGCTCTATGATTTTTTTCACAATTTTCTATTGAACAAAATAGAGCTGTAAGCGTAAATAACGATCAACCGTGTGATCACTCCACAGTAGAGACATCAAGCTGACACTTCGAGGAAAAAGTTTTCTCTCGAGAAAACAATTCTGTTGCTTGGTACTATAACTGAATAAACAGTAACCGAATTACTCAATTATATTACTTATTTTTTGTAATTTAGACGTGTTTTGTGAATACCATAATTATTTTTTTGTTTTGAAAAGAATTATTTTAGTATTTTGTTATCTTTATTTGCAACCCGTTTCTCAAGTATATCAACAGTGTCATGGTAAAAACACATCAAACCTTGAGTCAGAAATTTAAAAAATTACTATCCGCAAGAACATTTGTTTTGTAGAAATTGTTTCCATTGCACTATTTCACTTGAAAGCTAGCCAAGGTATGATTAAAATCAAATTTCCGTTTGCTAAAATTGAGAATTACTTTGTAATTAGTATTATTTACTAGCTTGTGGTCTTTCTCTAACTCTCTGTCTTCATTGAGAAGCAAGACCTTCAAATCGTTCTGCTAGGTATTCAACAAAAGCAACATAAATTCCCAGAAGCGACTCATAAAACCCTGGGGCATCGCTCGATATGTACTTCTTAACAGTATAAAAAGAAGAGACCGGAACCTGGCCGGAAAAGCGAAAATATATGCGTTTCGATAAAATTAACTTACCAACAACGTCCGTTACCATTTATACACGCAATTAATTCAAAATATATACTTAAAATTTTAAACAGATGCATTGATTCGCTTAATGAAAGAAACATTTAATGAGAGACATGTATCGAATGTGTGAGTTTTTAATAGAATATGAGGAAAAATAATTTTCTCAAATGCGTACTCACATTTAGAAACTTTGGGCAAAATTATATGTTACTGACTAGAACAAAAGTCAAGATCTGTAAAAATATAAAAGATGTCTCTTTACAATGCCAATATAAAATCGAAAATTTAAATATTTCTTGATTCTCTAAAAACCGGATTTGCAATCGAAAAATCTGAAAAAATTCTCGAATGTGTATCTAAGAGGATAGAAGCTTCACAATTTTTTAAAATGATTTTCTGTTGAATGGATTAGGAGAAATATAAATAACATTGTTTACATATCTACGTTCTGAAATCATCGACAAACGTTTACATCAACTCTTATTTTATCGACGAATGTTATTATTGACACTTTGTCAATAAAAAATGTGAAAATAGAAACAACAAAGATATGTTTGTTATTATTTTATTAATCAACATTTTTATTAATTGTCATACATTACACGACGATTCTAAGAAAGGTAAAGCAATTTAAGTTGATACTTATACGTACAAAATATAGATTTCTTAACATTGATTAGTCGATTATTATAAATTATACAGAATCATATATAAATTATAACATAATTTTACTTGTTAGAAATAATTATATAAAATACATTATTTGCTAATACTTTAAGAAAGTTAATTTCTGTGTTACTTTATATTAAATATTAACTAGCTATAAATAGAAGTTTACAGCACATTAATCACAAATTGTATCATATATTATTTTTTAAAAAAATGTACTTACACTACTTTACATAAAGTAGTGTTTACTTTTCGTAAAACGAGGGTCGATGTAAACATTCGCCGACGATTTAAACGTGTCGATATAACGTATATCGTAATTATATTATAACAATGCCGATAATATATTGCTAACGTCGTGTCGATAAAATCATTGTCGGTGACTTTAAGGTAATCCGAGAGATATAGCTAGAATCGTAAATCGCATTCAACCTTGTAACCACCCCAATAGTGGAGATACCAAGGGAAATACTCGTGGGAAAAGTTTTCTTCGCAGAACTTATCGATTCGTGCATACCAAGTTCATTTCGACTTTGAACACTTTTACCAGGCTTATATACCGCTAGTCCTTGCGTCATGTTTTTATTACTATGCACTGTACCTGGATTAATTTTGCATGTTTTTTCGCCGCATGCCTTGATTATCGAGCAACTCTCATGCAAACATCACGTTATACCTAACCTTAGTATTCTATACTTTTTTAATAATATCATCAGTATTAAAGCACATATGTACAATAAATAATGCTACATAATTTAATATGGAATATTTCACTTTTTACATTTCTGTAATAAAATTATTTTTACTTAGATTTGATCTCAGTAATTGAAGCACAGTAATTAGATCAGTATGCTGGAATTGACGCACAGTAATTAGGAAATCCTCGGTAACTGACACATAGAAATTAACTATTCATATTTTCAAGAACAGTAATTTATCCATCAATTGTTTTCCTCATTTCGTTAACCCTTATCACTCCAACCGGTAATAATACTGCCAAGCTTAAGCCGACGTTCCAGCGTTCTGTACAGTTCTTGGAGTGATAAGGGTTACATATTATGTGCTTTATGCATGTGTTCCATCTAATCCAGGTTACCAAAATAACCTCTCTGACAGTGATGTTACAAAAACATCTTAGGCGGAATTTGACTAGCAACAAATGTATAATACGATGCACAAAGTAGTCTGTTTACCGAGGTCATGTTTTCCAAAGTTTACATGGTCATGATGTTAATTTGCATTAAAGTGTTTATTTCGTTTACTCCATCGTGTAGCCCAGGTTAAATTACAATCTGCATGTATAAAGATTTTATCTTGAAACGATCTTGGACATCAAACATGAAAGAGAAACATGAAATTACTGCCTGTGGCTATCCCAAGATAGCGAAGGCGATGAGCACAAACCTGTGCAAGTAAATAACATGTTTACCATCACGCTTGAATGACTTTTGACGGCGCATCATCAAACATTGTCTTGGAAAACTAAATCTTGGAATACCGACAGACAATCCCACGTTTCGTTCTCACGTTCGATACAAAGATCATTTCAAGATCAAATCGTTATACATGCTCAATGTATTTAAACCCGTGCAGGACGAATAGGAATCATTCGAAGAAAAGATTACGCTTCGAAATCCGTTTATGCTTGATTTTGGCATGGGTTAGAAATAATCTTGCTTTGGCCTGTACGAGGTCCACTTATACAAAATTTACAAAGAATATTCACGTTTAGGATTATAAAATGTTCTAATACAAAATAAATAGAAAATAACGCAATTTTTCTTTTATGGTCTGGTCAGTATAGAAGTGGCCTGCGAAGTGTACCAATTTGAACCTAATCGAGAATATTTGGCCAAAATTTAAGAAATTGACTCACAAGGAAAAAGCAGGAACTGAAAAAAAACTTCGAAATATGATAAAATTGTCGTGGAAAGTTTCAAAGGTGACATATGAGCACGCGGTAATGCACCAAAATATTAATAATTCAATGATAAGAAACTTTTTTCCACAGGGCATTTTGCTTCCTTTTGATAATAAATAAAAATTTTCGTTATTTTGTTATTTACTTTATTTAAATACCCATCAACGTTCTCCATTTGTCTTACCTTTGCGTAAGAACATTTTATAATTCCGAATGCAAATATTTTCTGTAAATTTTATATTAGTGTATATGATTATAAATTTATTGGTGCAATAAAAGAATGTATATTCTACATTTGTATATTCATTTATCATTATATTATATTATTCTTATATTACATACAACTTCGAGAAAATATGTTTTGGATCAAATTCCAATATCGTAATATCCACTATAATAAGTTAAATTCCATCTAAAATGTTTTTTGCAACATCACTGTTGGAGCAGACATTTAGGTAACTCGGTTTCGGCGGGACACCCTGTATATTTCGCTTATAACAAAATTCGTTCTTATATGAAACACATCAACGCGTAAATTAAATGTAGCAAGAAGTACGATGTAGGTAAAAGAAACTAGATATTTGATTCGTCGAAAACTTCGGACGTCACTTTAATAGACACAGAGTAATTGACACACTTGTCCTGGCATGTATTCGATGATCTCTGTGTTTTGCATGTCTTATCGCGCGGAAGTAAATGGACTGTTGTTGAACAGTGTGACGATGTGGAGCAACGCGTGAACTAATTGTGACGTGCTCGTCGGTTATGTTTGGACGACATTCGAAGAGACATTTGCATCAGTTTGCCCGAGATTTACTGCGGCATACTGTTGGAATGGTCTTCCGAATGTAAGCACGAACTCAGTGCTAATTCATGCGAGTTGGGCGTAACACGATTTACATCGAGCTCCAGAATTTCTCGAAAATATTTCAACGTAACTGAAACGAGAGTATCAAAACTAAAAATCTTTCATAGTTCTTCATTTACGATAATTATTCAGCTGCCTCGTTCTAGCTGAGTTCGCCTCTCATTGGTCAGAGTCTTCATCACGAGTTCGTCAAGATATTGTAGAGCAATAGGTAAATAAATAAAGCAATAAATATAAAAATACATGCTAATCGTGCAGAACAATAATGCTGTTACAGAGATAAACAGCATCATGTAGACTCGACACATGTTGTTCATAATTAGAATCAAATAAAATCACAGAAAATCCGTAAACATATTATTGGATCAAATAATAGTTTTTCAAGATTGAAAGAGAAATATGTAAAACTTGACGAATATAACTAAACGAAAGGGGTGAAAATTGCAGACCCTATATAAAAGCATGTATAGAACATGCATGTGCCGAGTGATCTAATTTATCAAGAATCAAAAGTATATATATAAAAGATAAGAGGAGCGGACGAGAATTACCTTCATAACAGTTCGGATATCATTCTCGAAATATGGATTACTGTACGAGGAACTGTAGCCTTGATTTGGGGGCGTGTATTATAGTCAATCTGGAGTATCCCACATAAATGAATAATATTAAGAGGAGTCAATCTTCTGGAAATAGCGGTCTGAATGACGTCGACGACAACGCCCGCGCAAAGGAGCAGGTCAGTTAAAATTTGTATAGTTCAACGGGGGGGGACAAGGGTGGGTTAGGGGCGGAATCTCCCAAAAGAATCCCGGATGTCTTAGAACGAAGACCTCGGGTCCGTTTAAATGGAAATGAGCGTGGACTGTATAGCAGGATTACCAATGTAGTGTATACTCGCCGGTGAATCGAACTGTTATAGCTTCTCATGACTCGACGCTTCCGAAGGTACGGCATCGATGAGATTTACTGAATTTTCTCGCGGAATAATTCAAAGGGGTTCGAATGAGACGAACGTGAAAATATCCAGGACCGCTGCGAGACGAACAATCGTTCTTTTCTTGGCGACTAACGGTACACGCAATAACAATAGACAGTAATAATAATTTTTTCGGCGTCGAACCATGGGGCGCCGATACAGAAATATTTGCTTATGTATTCGAGCAGAGACCATAACTGTTCTAACCAAAACGAGAGCAAAATGAAGCACAACCGTTCAGGATTGTTTAAAATGATTTTGGTTAGTAATAACTAGGCGGTGGATTTTCATGCATTTACTGGAAAAATGAGTAGCTGGATTATAATATTATTAAGTATAATATTATTATTAGTATATTTACGAAGTAATGTGATAAACAGTTCCGGGAGGGGGTTCAAAGTCGCGAGTTGAGGAGCGGTTTTTTAGTGGGTAAGAATTCCACATAACCTGGGGAATGCACGGCCCATCCCGCGTATCTTGCTGAAGATTTTTCCGCTTCCCTGCCCCCCCCCCCTCCCCCCAAAAAAGTATATTTACTAATATTATTAGCATAAATATTATATAGAATTAATTAGTATTATATAGAATTCTATAATAGAGAATTTAATAATACTGTTACAGTATTTTCAATATATTAAAGTTATTAAAATAAACAACTCACTTTTATTTAAATTCTGTTTCGTAGAATCGACGTAGAAAACTTGTATTTTGCATGAAGATCCGCAATAGTATCAATAACCATCGGTTAGCAACAGCTATTATGATATTCACAACTATATGTATATTTGTTACGAATAATCATTATCGACGAACAAAATTTGATGTTGGTCATTTATTATTACCAGAGCGTGAATTTGTAAGTGAAATCATGGTCTTGAAATATTTAAAAGCATTCAATATATATATTGGAATATTTTCATTCCATAAAAATTTTAATTACTAGTTTAATTTAACTACTTTTCATCTTATTTTGTAATATGCTTCAATACGCAAGTAACTGTGAGAAGACAAAGTGTTATTTGTCGACATCGATTACCGTTAAGCGATAGAAAATTCTGATCATCGATCATGGTTATTCTTAATCAATGTAATACTTCTTGTTGTTCGCGATAGTTATCCAGAAGCAAAACTTATTTTCTTCAATTACAATGATTATCCGTAACGATTTAGCATTCTAGTTATCTATAATGGTTAATCGAAACCGAAATTTTATTGTGATAATTCATAAAATAAAATATATCATCAAATATAACCATAGCACATGAAAGTCAATCTTTTTGAATCATTGCATTTGATAAATTTTCTTTAAAATTTAACGATTTATGTAATTTAAACTCAACTTTCTATCGACGTTTTTTCTTAGTAAATTTTTAACATAACTGTTATTTTTGGTCTCTTTATTCGGTCATTTATCATCCCAACAAATCATCAGGAAGTGATGATTGTTGGTTTCAATTCAACTTTGCGCAAAAATATAGTATTCGAGAATATTGAAACGACATTTCTTCCGAACCTTGCATTTTATTTGTAGGAAACGGTATAACCTTTGATCTTAGTGTGGCAAATATATCTTCTTACTTACAATTTACTGTACAGTGGAGTTTCTTAAAGAATATATTTTCAAAAATATTACTTATTGATCCTTTTTATCAATTACGCTTTTCGCTCGAACAGATGAAATCTTATATAGGGTTTTCCAGTAAGAGCGGGTCGATTATATATATGGAATATGACACCGTTCAAATGTCCCCAGCGGCTTTGCACGGTGGCACGTATCCGAGAGGTCCAATTATCAATGACTTTGCCGCATAGCTCTTGCTGAATTTGAGCGATGGCCTGGGCTATGTTGACTTTGAGAGCGTTGGCCGATTGTGGCTTACTGGTATAGACTTGCGACTTCAGAAAACCCCACAAGAAGGAGTCTAGAGGGGTTAAATCGCACGATCTTGTTGGTCAATTCCAGTCAGCGAACAAACAGCGTTGTCTGTGGTCATTAACCTTGAGCTCCTGGGTCAGGTGGATCTTGTACAGGTGTAGGCCCAAATCCAGACGCAAAATTTGCCAAGTTGAAGCCTGCGAAAGACCAAGTTCTTGTGCACGGCGAGGAATTGACTGCCTCGGATTCTCCTGCACACTTTCACGGACAGCGGCGATGTTCTCGGCCGATCTGGCTTTCCGTTGACGTACGCGTGTTGGCTGATCATTTACCGAGTCGATCGTCTAGAATTTGGCCACCAAACGTTGGAGGGTCGACTTTGCAGGGCCACCGCGTCTACCATAAAATGGGCGCAACGCGCGCAACATTTTTACTAACGAACACTGATTTTGATAATACAATTTTATCATTTGGGTGTGTTTCTCAATCGTGTAACTTGCCATGGTGATTTGGCATAACCGACTGAATTGGAAACAACAGATTTAATCGACGCATTCAAAACAACATGGCCGCTACAGACTGTCAACATCGACCCGTCCCTATTGGAATTATAATTATAATTTGTAACATTGATGCAAAAAGTCGTGCACAAAGTTTGGAATATACAAAAAAATATATCTACATAGGGAAATATATATTAAAATATATTTGCATAGAGAAATTTGTCGTTGGGTAACAACGGCTTGGCAATTGAAATTCATCGTTTGTTAAGCATTAGCGGATTGCGTGTCTTCCTGCGAAATGCAAAGCCGCAAGAAACACAAACCGAGTAGACATTTTCTGATTCATTTATATCAGAGCAAAGCAAATAATGAAATAATATAGAAACCGATCGAAAAGTGCTACCAATTTTAGCATGAAAATTTAATTTGCTAGGTGGCAGATATTTGCCGAAAGTTTTCTCCTATACCATCCGCCAAACCGCAAACTTTCTTCAAAATTCTTGATTAATATTTCCAGCGGGTTCTCGACAAACTCGTCCATGCTGCCGACAAAATCTAATTCCATTTCTGCAACGCTGCAAACTTTAGAAGAAAATTTCCTCCCTTGCAAAACTTATTGTCAGTATAGCCCCTTGGGACACCTGAGCACCGCAGCTAAAACATGATTTCGAGCAGCAAAACGATGCATTTGACTACTCATGGTACATGCACGTAAACATAAAGATACACGTACACAGAAAATATTGCGGCGTTTATATAAAATATTTTTGAACTTTATATTAACTAATAAAAATATTTACCGAAACAGACAATTGATTGTGATATAGTAGCATAGAAATTGTCAGAAAAATTATGCTTAAGGAATGTATTGTACAGCGCAATAAAGTACTATTTTATATTTTGCATTATTAATTGTATTCTACTTTACTTACTTTACTTGTGTTCGATATATTTTCTGATTAAGTTTCTAAATGTTTCAGAGTAAGAAACTAAATGTTTCAGCACTTTACGTATACCTATGTGTACCATAAAGAGTCATTTGATCCATTATAAAATAAACATTAATTTTTAGAAACAAATTCGTAATTTATTAAAAGAAATATTTCGTAAAATAATTTCTAATTTCTAATAAAATAATCACACATATATATTTACTTTTACATATAATATAATGAATTAATTACACTTTTGCGTATGATTTGTTTCTCCTTCATTTTAAAGTAAATTTTGAAAGGGGTCATTTCATCTCGCTGGTACTTTTAATGTTAAAAAATTCTGGAAATTGAAAAACTCGAGACACTAGCTTTCCCTAGAAATTTATTTCATTTTTAGCTAACGAAATTGGAACCCAGAATAGTTTATTCAATAATGAAACATTAACAAGAAGCTGTTATGCTTTCTAAAGATTGATGGAGATACGATAATACGAGCGATGAGTTGAAGATCAGATCATGAGAACTCTCCCAAATGAAACCTCAAGATATTTTAAATAATTTTAAATAACATAGTATATAAATGATCATTTTATGCTGATCTTACCTAGAAGATCAAGCACACGCGGACAGAACATCCGCAGAAACAAATTCAATTGAAATTTCGTCTATTAGGCTATATGAGGGAAAATAATTTCGTTTTTCTCAACAAAGAACGTAATTATAGTTTTTCACAGTCAATTTTACATTTAAACCGCATGAACTTTATATATTTTGCTAGCTGATATAGTAAGGCTTTGTTTGTGAACAAGTTTGTTCAATTTAGCGCAATAGTTTTCCTTTGGTGCCAAGCAGCATTTTCGGCATATTTTATGTTTTTACTATAGATGAGGTAAACATGCTGTTCAAGCGAGACAAAAATTATTTGACGTGAACGGAGAAAATGTATTGACGGAACGCCGGTGCCAAAACTGGTTTGTAAAATTTTCTTTCGGCAATTTTTATGTTAAAGATGCACCACGTTCTAGACGGTCAGTTGAAGTTGATAAAAACAAAATAATGGTATTGATTGAAGTATATTGTATTGAGATAGCTGAAAGGTTAAATCCATTAACTTCGACTGCGATCACGTGAAATGTTTTAGTTTCATTTCAAAACTAATGAGTTCTGCATATTCTCAAACGTCAAGAAAAATCTCAAACGTCCATTTTTTAAGCGAATCGTCAGTGGGGATGAGAAATCAGTTGTCTACAAAAATGTTAAACACAAATGATCATGTAGTAAAAAAGATGAACCGACCCAAAGTATTTCCAAAATATAAATATTTATTTAAAAAATGTGATGCTGTCTATTTAGTGGGATTTTAAGGGAATCGTTCTTTTTTTAGTTTCTACCAGACAATATCACCATCAATTATGAAGTACTATAATTTCCAGATCTGACACCTTCGGATTACTACTTGTTGATTATTACTAAACAATATTTTTTAAACGGCAAAACCTTCGCTTCAAATAAAGACGTCAAAAATGACTTTAATCAAAAGTCAATCACGTCAAATCAAAGCCAGGAAGATGGCAAAAAGTATTGTATGAAAATGGAGAATACATATATGATTCAATAAAGTATTTAAAGACTATAAGAAAATCCTCGAGAAACCCAATAGAAACATTCCAGCACTTACCGAGCATCTTCAGAACCCTCCTGGATGACCTTCCAGGGTTGTTCCTGCAGCTGCCACCCTCCCCACTTCCGTGGCTCCTCTTCATCATGTTCGACTTCCTCAGCTTCAAGCCAATGAGAACATAGAGCACGGTGATAAGACTCATGGGCACGACGAAGAACAGAAACGTGGAAAGTTCGAACGAGTGCTGCACGATGACCTTCTTCATGGTGCAGCTGACCATGGTAGGGTCTTGATCCAGCTGCACGACACCGAATTGCAAAGCCATGGGCAAAGCGAAGCAAAGAGCGACGAGCCAGATGACTAGGATAAGTTTCACAGCTCTGGAGAGCTTGGACATAGTCTGTGCGAGGAAGGGGTGGCAAATTGCCACGTACCTCTCGACGGTGAATGCCGTGATGGTCAAAACCGACGCGTTCGCAGACGTTTCGCCTGCCAGGCCTCTTAAAATACAAAACCCCTCGCCGAATATGTAGGGGTACTTGCACCAGACCATGTATATCTCCGGCGGCAGGCCAGAGACCAGCAGCAACAGGTCTGACACCGCCAGACTGAACAGGTAGTAGTTGGTCGCTGTGTGCATCAACTTGTTGCGTGCGATCACGATGCACGTGCTGATGTTTCCGATGGTGCCGGTCACGAAGATGGTCACGTAGATCAGGATCACGGGCACCACGATGTAAAGCGGGTCTCTCCTGGCCTGACTGTTCAGCTGATTCTGATCACCCTTCGAGAAGTCATCGTCATGGGAACCAGTGCCGTTGTACCACCACGCGTAGTCCTGCAGGTAGTCCTGGGTCCCAGGGTAGCTGCTGCTAGAGGACGTCGTCACCGGCTCGTCCATTCTGATCACTGATAACTCCTACGCTCCATCAGAAGACACCCTCCCGAGCACAGTCCATCTTTTGCCTGATTGAACAACTAACTGGCTTACATCATTGACGGTTGATCCAATTCGATCGGGAGCCTCCGGGAAGGACTGGCAAACGTGATCGGGCCATTTAAGGGTCACAATCGAAAACTGGTCTCTTTTTTCGTTCCACGAGCGGTGTTGGCGGCTCACTACCTGGTCCGGTCTTCTTTTTGTTCACTTCACTAGTTCGCTTCGGGTCGCTTCACTGGTCGCTATAGGTGTCTCCGGTTTACCAATTCCGGGTTTTCGAGGGAGGAATCGAGAACCGCGAAACCGGGAATTACGAAACGGCGAACCGACACCGGCGCCGTGCGATTCACGACTGTCGGCGCGCGACCGACGCGGATCAAGACGCCGGTCACCGGCGATTCTGCGCAAACTACCATCACTGGCACCGTCCTCCGGTGTCGTCGTCAAAGTGATCCTTTTTGTTGGCGAGACTCCTCGGCCGACGCACAGTGGGTTGTTCGCCGGTTTCAGCCGGCCATAAGTCGACATTGTTAAACCTGTCGTAAGTAGAAATGAGTTTTTTCCTGGGAAATACTAGTAGGCAGACACTACACAGCTGATTTTGTTTCCGTTTTTACTTACAGAGATTCTTGAAACTATTTGGAGTTTAGTATAACTTTGACTTCGACGCTATATATTTAAATAAATGTATTAGATCCACCGGAAAATTCTGTCCGATAATGTAATTTTATTTTTCGATATATCGCATATATCTTTTTAAAAAATGGTGTTTTTCACATCATAAAGATCTAAAGAGGTCATAAGTAACGACAGAAATTATATTGTACAATAAATATCATTAACTTATGAAAAAAATCATTATGTCAGTAATAATCAGTATATAAACAAAAACTAATGCAAAGAATCAAACAAAATTTTTAACAAACAAGGCTTACTATATCAGTTGTCCAAATATATAATGATTATGCAGCTGAAGTGTGAAGTTGGCTGTCAAAAATTAAGTCCTTTGTTGGGAAGAAACGAAATTACTTTTCGAAGAACCCAATATAATGAAAGGAAAAAATCCTTTACAGATCCTTTAGTTTATTTAAACTTAGAAAATTGTTAAGAACAGTTACCAGTTGCACGAGTCATAAAATTCAATTCCATAATGTATAAAATGCAACAGGTTATATAAAATGGGATCACCATCAATCTGAACAGACATTTCCAGTTGAAATGGCTCCGACTACAAAGAGTTAACATGTAAATGTATGGAACTGTGTAAAATTGGGATACATTTTTGGCACATTTACGCGTTAATATCGATGTAAAAATTAACCAAAAATGCTATCCACTTTTACAAATTTCTTCAGCTGCATTCAAAAATTAAGATGACATAAAGTGAATTCGATAGTACAAGTTGCAACGAGAAAAATGCGTACTATAAACAAATCAAAATCGTGTGAAATAGGAATATAAATAACGTCGATTTTAAATAAATAATAACTTTTTTAGATTTCAAACTTTCTGAAATTTATTGTTAGAAGTATGAAACTAGCAATACAAATTAAAAAAAAACTTATTTTTTTAACTTTTGACCCTAACTTTATAAATTAGTACGAATACTTATGTTACGTAAAAATTCGATGTTTCTGTATATTTTTGCAATTATGTAAATAAAGTTTTATACTAAATCGAAAATTCGTTGCATTTTGACACTTATATTCTTGTCTTTAATATATTGTAAAGGATTTTTTCTTTCATTATATATTTATTTAAATATATGGCGTAGAAGTCAAAGTTACACTAGTGTGCGAACATTTTTTGGAGTCGCTGTATATTCGTGCCTTTGTTATTATATATATTAAAATCAATATATTTTTCTCTCATACAAAAGGCCACAGGTCTTTCTTTCGATCTATTTCGTTTCTTTCCTTCTCTTTGTATTTTTCGCGATTTTGTAAAAAATATAATATAATAGCATTGACTTCTTTTGTTTTTTTTTTGCAATTTGTACTTGACTTGAAATCCAGTAGATTAATTTCTCATCCTCGGTTATCACCTTTCCTCGTCTCATAATTCGATTTCGAATTAAAAAGTACTTAAACATTTATAATCCAACTATTAACAAATCATTTCTATAGAACAGATTCACAAAAAACTGCACACCAACGTTTTACAACAAACTAATTCAAGTATCCTAACAGTTTGAAACTTCAAACACTTGAAACTTCAAAACATTGAACATCAATGACCACAGTGCTTTAACTTTAGTTTGTTTATACTATTATGTGGCCTTGAGAAGAAGATCCCCGCTTATAACGTAGTTTATTTCTAACACATTAGCATCCGGGTGACTAAAAATAGTTTTCTTCACTGCTCTTGATATGCCGGATGTCTAAAAATAGTAATTTCCTTGATCGCTCGTAAAATGCTAGAACATTTAGATAGTTAAAATTTAACAAAAAAATTTAATAGTTGAAACTTTAATTTCTTTTTGAAAATGAGAACCTCTCTTCTTAACCCCTTGGCTACTGTGGCCTATAGGCGCTTAGAAATTTTGCGTTTGCAACACTGACAGCGCCTGTAGCCGTTCTGAGAATTTTATCGATAATTATTCCGATAGATCGGACCACGTTTAGACAAAAGGCGTAAATGTGTGATGCGACAAAAACATAACAAAAGAAGTGAGACATATTGGGTTGTTCGGAAAGTAATTTCGTTTTTCCCGACAGAGGCTTTATTTGTATTTTTTACACCCAACTCCACACTTAAGCCGCATAATCATTATATGTTTTGAGAGCTGATATAGCAAGGTTTGTGTGTGAAAAAGTCCAATTGATTCTACGCAGTAGTTTTTGGTTGGTGTCCTTTTAAATATGGAGAGTAATAAGCAGCATTTTCGTCATATTTTACTGTTTTTTTATTATAGATAAGGTAAAAATACTATTCAAGGCAAAAAGAAATTAACCGATGTGTATGGAGAAGATGTGTTGACAGTACGCCAGTGCCAGAAGTGGTTTGCAAAATTTCGATCCGGCAATTTTGATGTCGAAGATGCACCACGTTCTGGAAGGCCGGTTGGAGCTGATAAAGTCACGATAAAGGCATTAGTTGGTGCAAATCGGCGAATAACAACACGTGAGATCGGTGAGAGGTTTAATTTATCAAATCCAATTGTTTATGACCACTTGAAAGGCCTGGGTTTAACCTCAAGGCTCGATATATGGGTTCCCCATGTTCTCACGGAGAGTTTGTCGTTGCGTTGACGTCTGTGATTCGCTTCTCAAACGTCACGAAAATTATCCATTTTTGAAGCACATCATTACTGGGGACGAAAAATGGGTTGTACATATTTGGGTTGTGTATATAACAATGTAAAACGCGAGAGATCATGGATCAAAGAAGACGAACCGGCTCAAAGCATTTCCAAAGCCAATATCTATGAAAAAAGAGCGATGCTGCCTGATTGGTAGGATTTTAAAGAAATCGTTTTTTTGAGCTTTTATCGGATAACACAACAATTAATTCGGAAGTCTACTGTCATCAGCTGGACAAACTGAATAATGCACTTCAACAGAAAAGGCCAGAATTAATCAACAGAAAAGGCGTAGTGTTCCACCAAGATAATGCGAGACCTCATACAAGTTTGATCACTCGCCAAAAGCTTTAACAGCTTGAATGGGATACAATGCCATACCCACCATATTCTCCAGATCTGGCCCCTTCGGATTATTATTTGTTCCGGTCGCTGCAAAACTTTTTAGATGCTTAAACCTTCACTTTAAATGAAGAGGTTAAAAACCACCTCGATCAATTTTTTGTCAGTAAAGACCAAAAATTTTATGTGCGTGGAATCATGCTACTACCAGAAAGATGGCAAAAGGTAGTGGGAACAGAATGGCCAATATCACATTTAATAAAATATTTGTTCATTATACGAAAATTGTCTTTCATTATCACAAGAAAAAATGAAATTACTTTCTGAACAACTCAATATTACGAATGTAAGAAATGTGACGTAAGATTTTGTTTATATCCATGTTTCGAATTATATCGCACTTTACTAGATTACTAGATATATTGTGAGATAAGCCTTACATTAACCCTTTGGCTTCGGCGAATCAGTCTGCCGTTGCGTCACTCCTGAACAGGTCCTCCCGCCGAAGGTGAGCATATTGCTATCCAAATCAATTCTCAATCTATCCAAGTTGCACGCCAGTTGCAATTCCCTTGATGCCATTTTGTGAAGGGCGCCACATAACACTTCATTGAAATGATAGTAACTTATAATACTTATAAGAAATGGGATGATATTTTGAGACAGCAGATGGACGTACCAATAGAAAACTTCACTGAAATTCTTTACCCTAAACTTAGTACTTTCGATTTTCTATCCCTTTATGGAATGTAACACAGTAGTAATCGAAAAATGCAGGTATAACGAATATAATTTGAGTGGTGTGTCGTTTATTTGTTTCGTCAAAAGATTCACGCATCAGTCGCAAGAAACTGTGCTATCCAAAAATTAGACCGTGATTTTACCGGTATGTCGGATATATCCGGCGTTCGGCTCCGCGAGTTTTCATATGGATGACGGATATATCCGTCGTTCGGTTCTGCGAGTTTCCATGTGGTTGAAGCATATATCCGTCGTTCGGAGCGAATGGATTAATATTACATGTTCAATGTTTAAAGTAGCATTCCGGTTCAGAATATGAAGAAAGAAATAATATTGTTCTAATGTAGTGAAATTTAATTTCTTGTTCATTGAGATATGTTTTCATAAAACTGCATCCCTAACCAAGAATTTGCCGTTCACGGCGCACATCGTAATTCAATTCCTGCCGTATGGTAAAGCCGGTGCGTATCAAAGTTTGCCGTAGTCAAGGGGTTAAGAACCTCGTGAAAAAGGAACCAGGCCGTATTATGCTAATAATTTTAAGATTTTATTAAATATATTGGTTTAGCAAAAGATTAATTTCGATTTTGAAGCATGAAATGAAACTCATTTTTTCGTACGCAGAATAAACCTAAATCAATCATGTACTCTCCATTTTGTTTAATGATCTTGTGCCATCTCTCTTGCAGCTTCATGATTTTGATTTAACATTATCGCCATTTCAGCTGTTTGCAGACAAAATTGATTAACACCACTTTTTGAAATATTTTAAATGTCTAAGCACTATCGGTCATAAGTTGTTTTATCTATACTAAATTTTCCAGATAATACAGATTAACACCATTAAACAAGAATATATTTCGATCGCTGTGTAATAAGTAATTTATTTCAGAAGTCATTTCGATTAACTCTAATGTAAATCGTTGCAACAATGAAATCCACGTTCTCTAGTAAAAGCTTGATATAATTATAATAAAAATTATAATAAAATTATAATAAAAATGATAATTGTTTCATAATACTTGTGAATTATTATGAAATAGTTATAAGTCCTCTTCCTCTAACGTTTTCTTCAGCGTAATTACAATTTGTTTACGACTTATTAAAGAAAAACACTGAGCAAGAAGCGCGAGGCGGTCTTGCGTCAACTGAGCTTACATTGGTCACTCTTTTTTATTAATAACTCTTAAACTAAGGAAAAATTTACTTTAAATGACCTCAGGAACCCCTCATTTTCCGATTGATAGTGATTTTTGGGACACCCTTGTATATAAAATTTCTTATGTATAAAACGGTACCTCGTTATTTCGTTCATCAGTGTACGTTAATGGTTTCAATTATTGGGAAATGATACAACGGTATTCACACACAAGGAAGAAGAAAGATAAATAGACTTAAAATAATAACGTGATGTTGGGGCAAGTAGGTGTTGGATGAAAAATGAGGAAAAAGGTGCAGAATGTGCGGTAGATAAGAGTGATAACACAGCGTTACCTACATTTAATGAATGTTTGCGATGCAACGAGGGAAGATATGCTAGAGTGAAGAAAAACAAAATGAATGATAAAAGCAACAGAGAAGAGAAATTAAAATAGATACGAGATGGTTTATCTTTTTAATTATTATAAAAGGAAGAAATTTATATTATATTCCAGTTAACATGTCGACGCCGGATTGCATCACCGATGGGTCACACGTGCTGTATTTGTTTATTTTGCTTGTATTTCACGAAGTAGATTTATGTTATTTTATCTTAAGATTATAAACAGATATTCGACAGTAAAAACATTATGATCGAATATTATAAACGTAACATAATTATTTAATTTCTTTTTAAATTTCCGTGTCAGCGTCAACGTGTTAATAAGAGTAGAATAAACAAGCGAATGCAATTCTCTAATTAGATGACCTTAAATTAAGTGAGATATGCGACTATAGTTATAACTCATATGTATTCAGAAAGGGAAATATTATTCAATAAAATAAAATATTTAAAGATTCTCTAAATACTTTTACGTTTCGTATTTGGTCTACACAATGTTGTTGCAACTGTATAAAATCCACAGTCTAGTAATTATACTTCTCATCTTTGTGTTTAGCTTTTATTCCTAGGATCTCTACAATGAACGAATAAACAATATCTGCGAAACTTGGAGATAAGTTGAGTCGAATTTGAAGATTGTATAAAGAGATTGCATAAAATATTTTTAGAAAAATCACTGTTCAACGCATAAACATTTAACGACACATTTTCTAAACAATGCAATAAATAATAGTAATAACTGTACACAGCATTATAAAAATCGGTGAAAATAAGACAGAAGAATAAATTAAGAATAAAGTAACCTATAACACGATAAGAAATAATGAAATGACAAAATGACAGTAAGGTAATAACAATATTAATCCCAGTAACAATTATAACGTAGCAAAATTAACTGACAGAAATATTTCAAAAAGTGTCTAATCAAAGTAAAAGATAAACATCTAAAATCTGGTAAAATAAGTAAGATTAAATATAGTAGAAATAAATAAATGCAGCAGTAAATAAAATAAAATAATAAAGTACCAGTAATTATATATAAAGAATCGACGAATAAATAAATAATTACGTATATAGACCTGAGAAGCAATGAATGGACGAGCGGAGTCAAGGTCCAGCGTTGACCTTGGAGTTCATTGACTCGACCGAATTCTCGCCGGCAATTATAAATCGTACGATTATAGACCGGGCGGCTCCGGCGAACGAGATCCTGAATAAAAACAAGTGACACACGAGGCGGTCGTCTATTTCCTGTTCGCTGCTATTGATTGCTGCTTTAAATTCGACTGCCACGATCACGCCCAGTAATCCAACAGATTAAACGCTGTTCTGTGATGTGTCTCGATCCCGAAGCGAATACTCCCGAGGGTCGAAGGATTGGAGAAATCGTTAAACTAGTATTCAAACGTACCCAGACACCGAACCATGGAAGCTTTGGTTTCAAATTATAGTGCGAGTGTTTCCTATGTCTTGATCGATCCTTGGAAAATAACGATCCTTGTTCGTTCGCCGGAACCGTGAAACAATGATTCCGTTACAAAGCATTTGACTGTATCTGCAATCTTATTGTTATCGTCTTGTATACAACTGTATTGTTAGTTTTACTTTCTACTGTCGAAATGATAATTGTTGTGCCAAATTGTGGACTTCATTACTTAGTATTTGAATATAATAAGATTTGAACGAAGATTTCATTCATATTATTCGTAAATTATTTGTTATTCTTTATTAATAACGCGTAATGCGTAAAATACTATTTTTTATATATGCAGATACCTATATCTGTTAGTGTTCCCATTTTTGCGTATATTTATAGTAACAAAAATAATAAGTATAAATTTTATAAATTAAATAGTAAGTATAAATTGTGTAAATTAAATTATATAATAAATTATATAAATTAGATCGTGTAGTTTTCCGTGCACTTAAAACACACCAAAGTGTACAGCAAAATTGTTTCGTGATTAAGGCAATAAAGAAATAACCGATATAATATATAACGAATAAAAAACTATAACATTGTTTTCGTATTAATCCTATGATAAAATGTTATCGCAAGCCTGCGCTCGACAATTTTTTCGAATTTTTGTAATGTACGCTATAGTAAAACATATCAAGGCTGTTGTGATAGTACCTCGATCATATACTACTGTATATGATTGATATTCTATATAATTGATATTATCATATAATTGATAATATTCCCAAACAGAAGTACGAAATACTCAAATGTGGGGACGGTGCTATAGTCACGCTCCTCAGTGTGGCTTTCGAATACTTTCATGTATGAGTGTAAATGCTTCTCCACCGTATCAAAGCATAAGGTTCTCGAATTGGTTCAGGCGAATCACCTAAACGCATTCACGGTTCATCGTTCGACCCACTGACCCTGTGCACGCGAACAGGCTTCTGAAAGAGACGTCTTTCGACGGAGGCCATCGAATGCAACCTCTTCTCGCCGAGTTCTCGGTTCATTTCGCGAAAATGAAAATAGCGGGGGCTCTTCTATGCTCTCGTACCTTTCCGCCGCTACTTTTATCTCGCCGAAGAGGAAACTGAAGAGGAAGCCGAAGAGGAAGCCGAAGAAGGAAGCCGGAGAGGATGCCTCGCTTTTTGCGAGTTCCTGTTCAGAAGTGTCGAATTTGGTCCGCGCCGTTTCACAACGCGATGACAATGCGACCGCTCGGGAACTCTGTGCTCGTAGTACGTCCGATCATTCTCTTTGCCGAATCATTTGCCAGCGGGTCTCGTGCGTTCAAACAAGTCGGTACGACCGACGGTACACTCCAACTTCCGGTAGCTTTCGACCGCCATTTTTCTCATTTCGGTTTCAACCCGTCTGTTGTTAAATACTGTGTCGAACCGGAAGAATGGGGCGCATGGCGATCAAAGGAACCACATGGCGCAAACGTTTGAAGACGACCTCGACGGAGCGAATATCTCAAGGTCATCACCATTTAAATGGGAAAAAGACTAAAATGCTTGGAGTTGTGAAATTTGAATCGAATTTAAATACAGTAAATTCTCTCAAATTGTCCCTCAGCTTGTAAATATAATTATTGACAATCGATGACTGTAAAATTAGCCGCGAGGCTCTAGTGGTCGTATCTCCTCTTCTCAAATTATTCATTTTTTATTACAACCTGAGGGTTAATTCGAGAGAATTTACTGTGCTTTCCAACAGGCATCTTTTGAAACACAGTAACTATTTCAAAACTAGGTTAAATCTCTTGAATTTTTAGAGATGACAGAGTGTCTAATTTACTGTAGAAAGTTTACTGTAATATACTTGAAATGATACAAAATGGGAGAATCTTGATTCTTAACTTTTTCATCCGAGCTTATAGTAAAAATTTTAAGAATGTGTTTTCTAGATCTCGATAACTTATATCAGGGCTCGGAATTAACCTGCATGCGATATGAGATTTGCAAGGCCATGCCTCCTGACGAGTAGAAGAAATTTAACCCTCCATGGGCCGAATTTATGTCTTAAATATCTATCTGCAGACAACATATATGGCATTTTCTTTGACATTTCCGATTGATGGTGATGCCAACCGTTATCGATATTGTTATTGGCTAGCTCAGGGATCTTATGTAATCAAGTGTGTATAAACCATGTGATGAAAAATCTAAAATTATTTGGTGAAATGTCGATGTATTTATGTAGCTGCAGCTTTGTTATGTAGGTTTCAGGTTACATAGTTATGTAACCTGGAAGTTATACGGGCCTATAGAGGGTTAAAGCTGTAAAATAATTGAGAGAATTTCAATACAATGATCAATTTTCAGTATTTCTAAAATAATTACAGAGAGAAAGAAATTTCTATAAGTCCTGTAATTGATGCAAACATTTTTTATTTTTATATTTTGAGATTCTTGAAGGAATGTTGGAATTGAAGAAACTATGAAGTTATGTCAAAGTTATTTAACTTGTGAAATTGTTGAAGAAATTACTAAATTAGTGAGAAACTTTCGATTTGATTATCAGATTAATAATAATTTAATTTATATAGTGATTAATCCTACAACTACCCACTTATAATTTTTCGGCATAAGTAAAATTGCGGAGTTTGCAAGGACTTGAAATAAATTCTGAATAATTAAGATATTGTTCATTGTTTCCAAAAATTTCTTGTTTTATTCTCCGTTTGGCACCTCTCAATTATCAATAAAATAATTTTTCATACGTTGTCGAAGAAATTATAATTCACACGAATCATTGTTTCAGTACGTCATAGTTATGTCAGATATTTTCACTCTTCCTTACGACCGATGCCAAATCGATTAATTTTGGCGTTGTTTCATAGAGGGAGGCCAGGCCACTTCCGCGGTAAAAAAAGGAAATCCACGGAAGATGTTCGGATAAGTTTTTTTGAGGGGACGATGACACGTCGCGACGCACGGAGGTGTCCCGGTTTTCTTATACAGGTAACCCTCCTATAACACGGTGGTTAGGTTCCTAGAAAATGCCGTGTTGTGTGAAACCGTGTTGTATGAGACCCAGAGCTAGTACAAAAAGGGGGGTTACGTTCCAAAAACTTATTAAAAACAAATATTTTTTTTAATTCGACATAAACAACTTAATTTTTATTAAATAATAAATGTATATACAACACAAAGTAAGAAAAAAATATTTTTATCTAACGCAACCCTAATTTAATAAATTTATTCGTCCTCACTGCTCAGTATAATCAACCTAGAACGTTTTTTGGGTGGAACGATAACGCTTTCACTTTCAGAACTTTTTTCTCTATTTAAAGTTTTTGCATGTTTTTCCCTCTTAAAAAAATCTGTAATCGAACTTTGCTTGCTGGTTCTTACTAGGTCATTGTAAATTTCGCGGTATGGAGCTAAACAGTTTTGCAGTTCCCTTTTGAATTTTCGACTTCTTTCCGTGGAAGGGTCTGTATTCAAGAAAAATGACTCGAGATTTTCCGCTAGGCATAGGCCTTCTTGTAATTTTTTTAATGTTAAATTCTTAACTGCACAATCTTTTCTCATCACGTTATAGCGAAATCGTGTTATAGGATGCCGTGTTGTAGGAGGGTTCCCGCAATTTACGAATCGTGTTATAGCGAAACCGTGTTATAAGATACCGTGTTGTATGAGGGCTACCTGTACTTTCTTGTTTATGCTCTCGGAGAGACAGAGGACCTACAGGCAAAAGTTTTTTCGCCGATGTCTGTCAAAGAAACACAAAAGTTGTCCCGCGGTGGAATATATTCGATTAATGTAACGGGTGATCGACAAGTTACTATTCGACTTATCTGTGATTTTGTTTCATCATTCACAATATCTCGCAACATATAATTCATACTCATATTTTCAGTCTTAACACTTTACCGACCAGTCATTCGACCGTAATATTATCTATATTTTCATAACATTAGCATTAAATAATATTTGTTTTAGCTATTTTCATTGTTTTATTCATCGCGAAAGGTATGTACTATTTAAACAATTGTATAATATTACCTCAGTAATAGATAGCAAATTATTTGTTGCCATGACAACCGATTCACAGACTACCGGTTGGGGTAAAAAGCTGATTTATAAGATATCGGTGTTAAAAATTAGTGCAACGTAAATAATACAAAACAATATACTTTCATTAAATTTAAATATTGTAGATAATAACTCGAAGAAGTTCATACAGATGATTTATAATACATACCACCTTTCTCGTAGATAAAAGTCAGTCACTTTAACTAGCTGTAAAAATTATACCATCCTGTACATGGTGTAAGAAAATATTATATCAGGGCTGTCACATAGACACATTTTTACACTTTCAGATCGACGGAGATCTGTTAATAAAATTCTCATAGAAGTAACCATGACCATTTTCTTCAAGATCAAATTTTCTTATGATTGTTTCTATTTTATTCATCGAGAGGAAAAAACTTGCAAAACGAACTATATGTCCCAAAGCAATCGATTTTCCAAAAAAATAAAGAATGGTGGCCATATTGAAATTAGAGCACAAGCAGATTCGCTAACGTAACATAAACCGAAATAGATCTGTCTCTTAAAAAAAGGAATGACAGATAAATATTTTTAAAAATACGAAGGAAAGATTAACTACGAACTTTTACGACCTATGATCGCATTTCATTTTTTATTTGTTCGATTCTATCTTCACTAATGCACAGCGGCAAATACTAGAACAATTAGAATGACACTACTGATTCTGATCAATGTCTTTAATGTAAAATAATAGGTCGGTTAAGGAAGAAGATTATTTTTACCTTTTGGGAAAACGGTCGCTTTGGGATATCGATTAGTAGATTAGGATGCAATCGTAAACAAATTTGACTTTGAAAAAATCTCAGTTCTTAATAATATAATCGGCAAAAAGAATTCTTGTAAATATTAAACGTCAAGAAGCAATTAATTTATTAATAACTCAGCAATTCTTCCAAAACGTTCTTGCTCGAAAAATTATTCCACATCTTTGATTCTGTCGGTTATTGTCACTAACAAATTAAATGGTAAAATAGCCAAGAGAATGTTTGATCATATTTCTAACAAACGAAATTGTTACAAATATCAAGAAGCCAGAAGTAATAAATTTATTAATGAAAGAAATTCGATTGAATAATCGACAATATCAGAGTCAGTGGTGACGGTCATTGTAGGTTAACCATTCACCGGAGTATTATTATTCAATTAGTTAGCGCACGCTTGCCAGTGAAAGTTGTTGCATATCATAGTGTGCTCGTCGTGTGTGTTCTCATGAAATGCTCTGACCGAGGATAGACCTCCATGGATTACTGCTGACCATTGGTCCACCCTGTGGTCACTAGCGATCATCGTAGTGTTCTGTAGTAATCATTCAAGTAGTTATCAGTGCTCATTCAAGTGATTATCAGTGGTCGTCCTAGTGGTCATGTGTGGTCATCCTAGTGGCCATTATTGGTCATACTTGTGATCATTACTGGTCATTTTTCCTAATTTAGGCTGTCTCATATCTGCACTTCTTGCAGCTGCTTTTTTTCTTCTGCTGCCTTCCTTTGCAGTTGCTGCTGCTTCCCGAGCCAACGTCACATTTAAATGTGAGTCGCACGCTCTTTATTTTATAAGAGTATTGTTAATGTTACTAGTACAGTGAATAACATATATGCATTGTTAATTGGTCACAGTACTCGCTGCAGTAGTAATAATAGTTGTAGTAGTAGTAGCAGCAGTATTTAGGCTGACTTTGTCGCTTCAACGATCAATCAACCCAGATTGACACATCCGCGACTTGCAATAGCGTCGCGAAATAATCATGCGTTGTTTTAGTTCATTTTAAAGAGAGATCAACATGAGCGTTGTGAATAAAACAGACCGAATTATCACTGGCATTGAAATTAATTGCTTAAATTGTAGCGTTCCGAATAGAATAATTACGATCTCATTTTAATTGACATGTGCAATAGCTTTAAAGATAGCATTGCGGATATGTATGATCGGGTTTTGAAATAGGAACTTTGAAGATGTTGAACGGAAGAGACATCTTCAAAAAGTAGATGATGATAGTCAGAGTATCAAACTAATGGGGAATTATTACCAAAGATCGACTGTTCATGGTCTACAGTTTAGGGTCATATTCATCGTATATGAAAAGCGTACAGGCAAGGAATTTGAGTTCCTCATGAATTGTCGAAACGGCACTCGATCAACGGTGTACAATCTGCGCGTCTCTTTCGTCGCGGTATGAAACCGATCCTTTTTCGCGATGAACTGTAACTTTTTCCTCGTCCACCTTATTCACCAGTTCATCCACCAGATTACCACTATTTCAGATTGTTAGAGCATAAATGAAGAGGTAAACCTTTAACAATGTTGCAGAAGCGGAAACGCACTTGGAAAAGCTTTTCAATGCAATATCGAAGCACTTGGTTAAAAAAGAAATCAAACAACTGCCTATACGCTAGTAAAAGGTGTTGAGAAATGATGGAAATTATTCTGTTGATGAAAATGTAGGATTTCCTTAATAAATGAATGTTTTTCGCCAACAAAATAAAATTTCGATTACTTTTTGGTTTATCTAATATATTGCTGTAAGCATATTATAATTAGACACGATCTGGTAAAATCGTACCAAATTTTAGACCTCGTACCTTTGTCTCGCGAGCCTTTGTTCTCGTCGCACTCTGCGGCACCAGAGTATACTTATAGCGTATCGACTCTCAGCACTTAAACAGTTAAAGCTCCGTATAAAAGTCCCTGACCTTTACCAATATACCGATTGGTGAGTCAAATGTCAGATTTGCCAATTTGTTTTGGCTCGCTAAGGTTGCGCGCCTGCAGATAACATGACTGTTCTTTTTGCGGTACACGATATTTATCGCATTGATCGTGTTAAGCGTCGATGAATTCGAGCGGTTCGGGGTCGAAGCTGCTCAATTAGGGGTTTCGCCAGAGTACCGGTGAATGCTAACGACTTCCAATAATCGGCGACGCGGGGTATCGGCCACCGTGGGACTCGTTCTTTCGACAGAAACCGGATGCGCGTTGAACCGGGCCTTCGCGAATGCATCCGCGACCACATTCCTTATGGAACGCGGTCCACGTTAACTTCTGGTTTCAATTTATCCAGCGGCAAGAGCGTTAGCACTTCGACGAAAATTCCGGTTGACCGTGAATCGCAATTCACTCGTTATTATTCTGTGTCCGGCGAACTGGTTCGCCACAAGATCGCCAATGAAATGGTTTCATGAACGTCTCGTTGCTATACAATGCTGTTTCGACGTGATTATTTTCCATAATAAGCGCATTCAAATTCCTTGTCATATAGGTTAGTTACGTCGTCTGAAATCGGGAATATTAATTTATCCGCTGTTTTCTAATTATACCGTGTTGGCTGCGTACCAGAGTTGCTTAAAAATTAATCTGATTAATGATTAAATTATTATAAAGTAGTTATATCGTAACGTAATGTTATGAATTGTAAAGTCATTATTATAAGCTGTTACAAATTGTTATAAATTCTTACGAATTATTATAATTACAATTTGCTGTGTATATTTATTATTATTTTTTTGTAATAATTATTATAATTATAAATTATTATAATAATTGTAATTATTAGTTCTTACAAATTATTATACATATAAATAGGCATAAAATCTAACGAGTTATAATACTTAAGCATTTACAACAGCACATTATTCAACACCCAGGAAACATGTTCCCATGGACCTAACATATAACAAAACTATAACAAAATATTATATTCATTGTCTAGTATACTATGTTATTTTAAAAAATTCGAATCGTTTGATGCAATCTTAAAAAAGGTTATTGCGTTTTAAAATATGTCCAAATATTCATTAGAGTCGCTGTATATTATTTCAATATTGAGAAATATTGACAAATTGTAAAATGACGGGGCTTTTATATTTCAATTTACTAAAGGAGTGTAGAAATATTGCAAACGAATGAAATGTTCTTTCGAATGATCAATCGGAATAAAGAATGGCGGTGGTCGTTTAGGATTCTTTTTACGAATTGCTGATTTCTAGGAGGAACGACAGCGCGTAAGAAGGGCAGCTTCCATGCCGATCGAACCAATTTCTTTAAAAATTGAACGCAGAAGCAGGGAGATATCAGCGTTGCGGACGACTTAGAGAGGATTAACGTGGACGCCCCGCGGAATTGCTTCTGATTCAGGAAACTGCAGATGGAATGAATTTGATTAATTTTTAATAGCGAGACCTAGTTTCTTCTTCATCTGCGCGATGGGGTATTATAGTAATTGGTGAAAGAATTCGGTACATCGGTTGTACAAGGTGACCCATTTAAGTTGAGATTCTAAACGATCTGATAGACACGTGAATTAAAATAAACAAATTGACACACATTCTTTTATATTTCGAGTGGAGAATCAAATGTGCGAGTGTTTTCAAGGCCATGCTTATTTTTTCGATAATAAACCTACATTATTTTTGTCGGAATCATATTGTACGTAAAAGTATGGACAACCATTGTTTGAAACATTTCTGTAGATTAACACGTTCCGTGCCGAGCTGTATTTAGTCGACTTTCCATTCTGGTCGATCGAAGCTTTAAAAATCAATATATTATATTTATTTATCAATTATTGTCGATATAACTATGAAGCAGACTTATTACGAATCCATTCTTTTGGTGAAAATTATTTCTTGCATTCTAACTTGTCGTAAAATATTTTTTTAACACATTGGATAGCTATTTAAGCGTGTACCACAAATGGTACACGTGGCACGGAACGTGTTAAGATATTTAGCTGATATTTCACGTTTGTGTGAGCAATAATTTCGTTTTTCTGATAAAATGACAACGTTTCGTTCTTCTGAAAGGTATTTCATTTCATTTAAGAATTTGAAATTACAAGAAAATGTTCTAAAGTTGTGCATTTCTTGCAATAGAGATTAATGTAAGTTAAGAAACAAGTAAATACAGAATGTTAAAGATTTGAGCCGTTCAGAGGCTAAATTGATTAACTTCACTTTTTGAAATATTTTCAATGTCAGAGCACTATCAGTCATAACTTATCTTATCTATATTAAATTTTCCAAATAATACAGGTTAACACCATGGAACAAGAAAATATTTTTGATCGTTGTGTAGTAAATAATTTATATCAGAAGTCATTTCGATTAACTATAATGTAAACCGTTGCAATAATGAAATCCACGTTCTCAAGTAAAAGCGTTGCAGAACTAATTGTCACAGAAGTGAGTACATGTGAATTATTATTAAACAATTATTTCACTTTGAATGTCAGTTCTTTTTAGAAACATTAATATTATACCGTCATTGATGTTAAAAGTAGACCGAGAAGTACAATAACAAAAATACACTGAAGATATATTGACGAAAGGAATATTTAATTTTCTCTTATAAAATTTACATTACTTTTCTCACAACGTAAAATATATAAATATTATTATCATGATATGAATATATATCATAGTATATTAACATATTAAAGGCGGGGCATCTTGACGAAAGTATGCTAGGTAACGCTTCAAACCACAAAACATACTAAATACAAATGTAAAGTGCGCATAGATTGGACATGGATTGCGCAATGAGGTTGCAAACCGTACTAATACGACTCCCGCCTTTAAGCTACAGTCGAGATAAATTGTATTACTACGACTCCTACCTTTAAGCTACAGTCGATATAAATCGTAGTACTACGACTCCTGCCCTTAATGTGTTAATATAACAATATAAATATATAAATATAATAATACAATTCACTTCGTAAAAAGTTTATAAAGTTATAACAGTTTCTTATCGGGGTTTTATTTATTGAATTTTCTGAAAGTGTTCTAATACTTTTGGAGGGCGTTGTACGTATGTGCCGCTGTGAACGGTCCTTGACCAAATGTCAGTCGATGACAATATATTGTTAAATATTAGTGAAATTATACAACAGTGAATAATGCAAGAATAATATCAACGAAACGATAATAAAATATAATATAATACAATATAAAAATAAAATCGAAAAATAACTAAGCAGTAATGTCAGCAGAATTAATTAGGCAATATAATGAAATAAAAATCGAAGAACAATAGAATAATAAAGACTCCCATCGAGTTGCTCGCTACAATCTCTGGCGATGGATAAATTAGGGTTCAGGAGACGATCCAATTGTCCCGATTCCCAGACATCATCCTTACCATAAATCTGTTTACCCTCGTTGTAACGTTATTCGACTCTGGCAACGTTAAAAACTACGACCGCCGTTATGCAAATCGAATTTCGAAAAATCTCAGGTTTGCTCTAGGAATTTTTTTCCTATGGAAAGTTTCGTCCCCCCCCCCCCCCCTCTCTTGAGATTGATCAGTATGCAGAACAACCGCGTCTGCGCGCTCACGTATTGCCTCAAAATGATCAGATTTATACGAGCGACCTCCGTAGGACCGAACTTTGCGCCATAAAATGGTACGTAACGATACTCGGAGTCACCTTAAACTTGATTTAGATCGACCTTTAGCGTAAGGATATCAGGTTGAGGATTTCCCGGGTGGGGAAGCTCACCCTCGCATTCTCTTTAGAACCTGTTAACCCGAGGAGACGAATTATCTCGTCATTTTCTACGCTATTTGAGCGTCCGGACGTTTTTCATTTCACTGATCGAAGATTTAAGCAACCGTTCGTGCAAGATTCTAATATTAACACTATGCCGTCCGGAGATACCACAGTGGTGTCGCGTACAAAGCGTCGCTCAACGGCCGGCGACACCACGGTGGTGTCCCGTGCAAATATGTAAGACATACAAATTTTACATTAATTTCCATATGTATATCTTCGCAGTTTCGTGAAAATAGGGGGACAAGATTGACAAGATTTTCGTTTTCCCGATGAAGGCGACAAACGAAGTAATCTGAATCAGTGCTACCGAAGAAATTTTTGCAAGACGTGCGGACGGCAAAGTATTAATCCTTATCACTTCGAGAATTTTAAGAAACCCTGGAACGCTGGCTTATGCTTGGCAGTATCATTGCCAGTTGGAACGATAAGGGTTAAGATTGTGAACTATACATAGGTATACTATACATACGTATATATTGTCGAGTAAATTATTGCAGATCATACCTTTTATCGAATTGTAATTGTTTGAAATTAGGTTTGGGGTACCAGTTACTGTGAGTCAAAAAATTGCTGAGCCTTTAGTTTATTTTCAAACGTAATTAATTTTTATATTTATCGAATACAACATAGCAAGTCTTTTTAGTCAAGGCACTGATTTCACAAAGTGACCTTCATATCTTGATAAGAAAATATCATAATTTTCATATCTTGAAAATAACATAAAAGTGAATAGAATATTACATGTCCCTTTAAAAAGTATACAACTACTGTGGGAAACATTTTTTTGTACAACAAATATTTTATGTGTTATTTGAGGTTGAGTATATGTACACTTTCATATTTATTATTAAATTATGTGTTTCGTAAAAGTGTTGTATTTAAACAATGAATAAGGAAAGTCAAACATATAATTACGGTAATTCATACAATTGTCAAAGAGATTGCAACAGTTAAATTTTATAAATGTGCAATAAATATTGCAACTAATTAAATATTAAATTTTAGAGCACTAAGGGAGAGTTCTCAGTATTCGAAGCACAGTGATAGTATTCGTAGCACAGTAACTGATCTTTGTAAATCATATGCACGCAGTACTGATTCCAGATTTTTTTAGTTTCTTTCTCTTAATATTCAAAGACGATTTGATATTTTTTTCGTGGGAAAATTTATATAGGTAAAAGAATGTTTGAAATGTACTTTAAAATCTACAGAAACGTCAACTAAATTGCTAAAGTTGTTTACAGTAGCGAAAACTCCTTTAGTTCGACAACAGGGCACAGTAATTGGATCTTCACTATACGATTAACATAATACAATTAACATTAAACCTGCCACAGTCAAATGACCAATCTTTAATTTTACAGTATTACAAAGCTTAAAGAACTTTTCGTGGAAAATGATTGAGTAAATTACGTTATTGGAGCAAGTTTTATAATTAAAACTTTAATAAACCTAAGTGACTTACATCTTTCTACTTTTTATGAGTCCGTGTACACTAGCCGCCATTATTGATCGGTAGATTTATTCGAGGCAAGCTTTGCACTTTTATTAAATATCCTAGAATGATTTTAGGACTGAATTCTATGATTTGCTCAGGAAATGTTTATCAATTTCTTTGAGGTAATTTCAAATATAATCTGCAGATATTATTAATAATTGCGTTAACAATGCTTCGCGTAGAAAGAGACGACCAGAGGAACGAAACACACGACGGGAGTCAAGAGGCGTAGCTCTCACTATTCTAATATTGCATGCAGGTTAATTCCGAGCCTTGCATGAAATAACTCTTAATTTATTCTTCATTATCCAAAAAATAAACTTTCTGCCAACACTGTTTCTCCGTTCAAGACACAATTCATAATAATGTTAAACTAGGACACATCATGCTAATGACAAAAGTTGGAAATTCAAATAAAATCTTTTATTCTAAGAATTCATGAATAGTGATAAATAATAAATTTTAAGTAACGTTTATATGTATATTAACAGGCGTATCTTCATTATTTAATTAGTTCCTAGTGATTCTATAATCCATATACAAATACCGCAATGTTTAAGGGTTTTAAATTTTGAGAAGGGTTTGACAAAAATTCATAGAAATGTTAGACATGCGACTCGTTTAATATAAAGATTTGTGCGATTAGAAAAAGAAAGACTCAAATGTCAAGTGACTTTTGACGTTTGTTTTTACAGTTGGGACAATGTATTGTTTATTGTTGGAAATCAATTAATAATTGTCGTTAATACCTAGGGATTGTAAAAATCATTGTGGATGTGGGTCAGGATGATTATTCTAGGATAAATTATAGATTATAATAGGTTACTATTTATTATACACCTGACAGTATAATCACAATTTTTGTAAACATATTTTTCTTTTAAAAAAAACGCCATCGAATTCGATCGACAGATCGAAAATTACAAGGAGATCAATATACAACACTGTACAATAGAAAACCTGCGAGTTAACACGCTTCTTATATGGCCTCCGCGGCTGAATCAATCCTAATCCAGCAAGGAATTAAGCGTAAGCATTTGGTTTAGCTGTAGAATCACCATGGTTATTCGTAAAACCGGTTTCCAGTGAAACCCATCTCGGGAACTACTACCTGAAATGGTTTTTACAAGATAATTATTAAGAAAACGTATGCTTAACACATTCCGTGCCACGTGTGTACCACTGGTGGTACACGCTTAAATGTCTATGTAATGCATTAAAAAGATATTTTATGAGAAGTTAGAATCGAAGAAATAATTTCCACCAAAGGAATGGAACCATAATATGTCTGTTTAATAGTTATATTGACGATAATTAATAAATACACATAATATATTAATTTTTAAAACATCTATTGACCAGAATGTAGAGTCGACTAAATACAGCTTGGCACGGAACGTGTTAAAAATTATTATGCAGGTAATTTCCTGAGTAGTTCCAAAGCAAATGGAAGATCCAACTGTATAAACATTTATAGAGTAGAAACGTTCATCTATACTGTGGAAATGTTATCCCAAAGACCATTTAATCTCATTAAACAGTTACGTGCTCTCCAACAACGAACTTGTCTTGGATTGAAATGTCACTTAATTGATCCAATAACGGAGTTTGTAACTGTATTCAATTCTACCTGACAAGCTACTACTACAAGCTGCTTCTACGAGGTGTCCCAAAAGTCAGTCGCAGTCGAGAAATTTCCCATTCGAGAAAGTTTTTGAGATAATTTGCAGTAACTTTTACTTAGTGAAAATATAATCCGCGATTTTGTTAATCATTTGTTAATGAAAAACATCGACCAGCGACAGGAGAGCGCAGCTGGCGTAAAAAAGCTGAGCCAATCAGCAAAACTGGGCTTCAACTGCTCATTGGCTCTAGCGGAATTCGTTTCTTATTGGTCAGCATTTTTTGTCAATAACTCGTAAATAATGCTACAGATTGCATTTGCATTAAGGAAAAATTTGCTTCAAATTACTTTAGGAATCTCCCGTTTCCTTATTGTGAGTGATTTTTGGGACACCCTGTATACTATGCATATTCGGAAAATCATTTTCTTGCGAATATATTTACTATATCGAAATTTTATATATATAGTCTATTACATTTCTTAAATAGAAACTCCAATCGTAAATGTTTATTCAAACAAATTTATCACTTTCTGAAATAATATTATTAATTGCAATCTCTTTAAACTTTTTGAACATTACGTTTTAATTGATTACTCGTTTTTAGTAAAATTTGAATTGCAATCTTTCTGAAAACAATACATAGATAATCTATTTCGTTTAAAATTCCATATGAATCTATATAAATTCTATATAAATCTATATCGACTCTAAATAAATAAATATATTCTATCTAAGTCTATATAAATTTCAAATATTCTACATAAATTTATATAAATTCTACATAAATCTATATAAATTCTATATAAATCTATATCAATTCTAAATAAATAAATATATTCTATCCAAATCTATATTTTCAAATATAATCATTGCTACCATAGTTTATCGTTATTGTTTATAATTTTGTGTAAATTTAAAATTTATTTTAAAATTGCGTAAAAATTATTGAATATTGTATAAATTTTCTATATTTTTGTATTGATTAAATTTTCTGGGTTTTGAGTATATGTAATCGAGCTGTATGTTCAAAATTGAAGAATTACGTGCGGATTAATGTAACGGGTGTTCTGTAACTACGTTAGCAATGAACGCGATTCGTAGTTCGTGGTTGAATAAATATATTGATGAGAAACCGTTTTGGTGATGAAGATAGGGTGCAATATTTTCAGTTTACCTGGAAATGGTTCGATACACCGTAGTAGGGAAAGATGCCACCGAGGATGTAGCGGTAGTATCCGTTGTGCCTAATACGATATTCACCCTGTTTGATATCCTCCGGGACCTGCCACGTAATTGTCACCTGACTCGAGCCGAGGACCACCGACGTCCTCTTCCATTCGAATCTGTGTCAATCGTGTGAAATTGGATTCACTCAATATTTTCTTATCGCCAGAAACTTCTCCGTTCCGGAACAGTCAGTCAATTAAGAAATATATATAGTAAATTCTCTTCAATTGTCCGTTAGTTTGTCAACAAAAATATAAATAAATGCGATTATTTGAACCTCACGGTTTGTTCTAATCATGACTGGCAATTCTCTTACAAAATTAAATGTTAATTCAAGTTAGAAGAAATTGATAATATTCATATTTAGTTGGTCATGCATTTAAACCTTTATCACGAATCTGACTCGTTATTGCAGTGGATCAACTTCGTATAGTTTGTCAGCAGAAAGACAAATTCGAAAGCAGAATTTGCTCTGTCATCCTTAGTTTTCGAAAAATATGAATTTTTATAAAATAACACTATTTTGGGTAAAAATTTACCGGAATTCTACATCACACAGTGGATTGCAAAATCTCTTAATATGTCCAAAATGAAATTTTTGAGGTATTAGATGTAAAATTCTTATATTAGAGTTTAAGACATTCAGACCTAAAATGGGCGTAAAATTAACGTCTTTAAGACGACCAGTGCTTATTGAGAGAGTAACAGATCAATTCTTCTTTCGGATTTTAATTCGTTGGACAGCGCAATCTAACAAAAAAAAAGGTTTGTCTGTTTGTCGACGCTTTCCAAGCGTCTGTTTGTCAAAAGGTTTAATTATCTCCGAGTTACACGTGTTTTTGTAAACAACCAAAAGTTATCACGATAATGTACCATGTCATACTGCATTGATTCTTCGCGACTTTTTTGCCAAAAACTCGACTCATATCGTTCCGCAACCACCGTATTCGCCTGATTTGGCTCCGTGCGACTTCTGGCTATTCAGCAAACTCAAAAGGCCAATACGGGGACGCCGTTTTGACACGATTGAGGAGACAAAAACCGAATCGAAGAAGGTCTTGAAGGCTATACCGGAAAAAGACTATTCCGACTGTTTCGAGGACTGGAAAAAGCGTTGGCAAAAGTGCGTTTTATCGGACGCGGATTACTTTGAAGGGGATGAAATTGATTTGTAAGAATAAATAAAGAATTTACATTTTATAAACAAATTCATCTTATTTTTTGTTCACAGTAGTATAACGTCACAATTCGTCACTATTACTGACGACGCCGTGACGCCCCAACAGGTACGAACGTTAAGAAGAACACCCGGTATATGACTTACAGAAAATAAGCGTGCGAGATCTCGAGGTAAATGGGTTCGTGAGAAAGAATCTTACGAACGTTTGATATTTTGTTCAATATTTGCATGAGCGCGCCCGGTCGGTAGAAATGCATTAATATTGATGCCTGCGCCGATACCATGAATATAAATTGCCGTTAAATGACGGAATTTACGTACTTGGTCTCCCAGTTGGCATCTGTTGCAACGGGCACCCACACCTCGTCGTTCGTCAGCCTCTCGACCGTCAGAAACGTGTTCTCCGTCATCAAATTGTTACGCGGGTGACCGGAAATCTGCGGGTGCGAATATTTGCTCAGCAAACATACCAAAATAGAATATCAGTCGGCGGACATTTCTTTTCCGCGGAAATTTATTATCCACGTAAAATTAAAAAATGCGCCCCGGCAATGCAAATTCCACCGTGCAAAATAAATGTTACCGTATCGTATAAATTAGCGTGAAAATACTCAGACCGAATTCTACTATCGCTGCTATTATTTTAATTTATCAGTGCTGCGAATTTTTCCTATTTTCGAGAACAATTTTGTTCGCTAAACTTTTACGAATGCATCGATTTAGTGTAAAGTTCACATGCAAATTGACGGATGACTAATTTCTCTTTATTACAGAAATATATCGAATTCTGTTTTGTAGCAGACATCGAGAAATAAATTAACAAATGGCTCCTTATTGACAGTTTCAATTGATGTACCTTCGATCAATCTATGACCATAATAATTAATTTTTACAAAAGCGCCAAGCCATTTCGTATCCAAATTCGAGCGTAAATTGATAAACAATCTATTACTATTTTTAGAACTTGTGTTCTCAATTTTAATTCCTATAAAAAGTCAGAAATGAGTTAATAAATATTTGGCAGAAACGATCTCGCTATTATACAATTTTTCGTAACAGCTGTTTTATATAAATAAATTGAAAACCGGTTAATAAATGCGCGAACGTAATGATTTTCATGATAAGACCGAAGCTGAATAAAAATTCTCCCAAAGGACGCAGGATAGTTTGGAGCACTTTACGATCGAGATTAGTATGATGGCGCGAGATCGAATTTATTTCTCGATTTACATCGATCGACACGATATTTCCATCAACCGATGCGTTGTTTCTACTCGCAGAACGAATACAAATCGCTGATTTTCATATCGCTGAAACAGAATTTCCCGTCGAGTTTCACCGAGTTTCTGGATAATCGAAATTAGGTGAGTGGGTTTGCATAACCGGGGTCGTCTGTAACGCAGCGGGTCACGGTCGTTGGCCCGAATGTTCCGAGACAAAGGGAGAACCCTTCGGTCGATACTCACGAAAACAGCTGTGACCGTGTCACCGGGTTTCGCCACTTTCTGCGGCTGTTTGATACAATCGCCGAAATTGCGGCCCCATTTAGGCGTGTCGTATAGTACAGGTGTGACGAAGGTGAGCAGATTCTTCTTCCCTAAATCTGGGGGTGACGGACCGGGTTCCACTTGCTTTTTCTAAAACAGAGCCAGAAAGTTAACTCGTTGCCGTACCTTTATCTTCATAGTTACAATGATAAGCAATTTTTCTATTGCAATAATTTCTTGGAAGAAAAAGAAAATTTAAATTTATTGTATGTATGCATTTATTAGAATGATTAAATATTGGTTATAAGGGGATAGAACTTTATTCTGACATGAAAGAATGGAATCAAAATTATATTTAACAGTTTATCGGTCAATCATTCGACTATTTATGTCATTATAGAGTAATTAAATTTGCTAACATTTTTATATTTTTATAACATTGGCATTAAACGATATTTATTTTTTCTGTTTTATCTATTGCCGTAATCTTCGTTTGATCTAAAGGAATGTTATATTTAAAAAATTATATAATAATATTGGAGCTTACAGTAGTATAATTTAACACTTCCATCTTAATAATGAATAACAAATTATTGATTACCGTGACAACCGATTCACAGGTTACAGATTGGTGGAAAAAGCCGATTAGTAGTCAACACTTTACTAACGGTCATTCATCACTGACAAGTTCGAACTTTCTAATGTTCTTAATTATATAATGCCTCTTTACACTCAAAACAGTACTGTTTGACAAAAATTCATATTTTTCGAAAACTGAGCCCAGATAGCACTAGAATGTCGTTAAGACATCTTAAAGACGACTCGTGTACGTGTGAAAAATGCATCAAGAATGTGAGCTTAAAATAACATCACCGAACATAACTTTCCGGTAGCCTAATATATGTAATAAAAATTATATTTATACATATAGGAATGATTGTATACTTGTATATGTATACTTAGTATGTATCCAGAGGCAGATAGCTTGGTGATATTCTACTTTCAGTTGTTTTATCGTAGGGTCAAGGGTTCGCTAGAACGGAAAAGCTACATATGGTGTCGGGAATCTCGAAGTTATGCGCGTACTTGAATTTGTGCATTCGTTAACATATGTTTAGAGAGCTAGACATCTTTAAGTGTGGCAGGCGAGCACAGGACGTACCGTTACCTCTCTGAGGTGGTGCCCGAAATTTAAAAAATTAAACTATTACATTAAGTTTATAATATTGAATTTTTGTTTTTACTATAGAATGTCTGTTTATAATGTTGAAATAAAATAACATAAGCCTATTTCGTGAAATATAAGCAAAGTAAGCAAGCATAAAGAGTACATGTTGAAATATTTGTTTGAAAGATTTCTCTGCGAGTTCAATATTTTTTAACATGTCCCCCCTCAAAGTATTACAAGATGGGTGTCAGATGATTTTTGTTTTTTAGATCACGTAATTACGAGAGAGTTTACAATCTGTTCCTCTTTTTCTATGGAATTATTACAATAAAAAATCTTTCACTTGCACTAACCAAAAAGAAAATGACATGACAAGTGGTGAATTAATAAAACTACCGGAACATCCACGTAACTGATGTTTATTAGCTTAGAAGAATGACGTTTATAAAAGTCAGGCCATTTGCAACGTTTCTATAAGGTTGTTCAATCATTTCCTATGAAAGAAACCTTAAAATTTCAATAACGAGGGGCTAAAAAATGTTTACCGATTTCATAGGATTAGTGTTAAAACCAGCTTATATTAAACTATATATAAGATAATAAAAATGACAGAATCCAAGTTAATTTCTACTGAAAAACTATCTCTCTTACCAACAAAGTTTTTTTTATATATTTTTATTCCTCCAAAATAAATAATTAGGTGTTCAAATAGATTTAATGAAATTATAATTTTTCCTGACATAATCTTGACATTACAAAGTATAGTACTCACAAGAATGACAGCAGTGGCCAACTCGGTATACTGTTTCAAGTAAATAGTGAGAGTGTGCGGTCCATATATCGTGGAAGCACCCTCGTACCTTTGAATCTGGAAGTTGAAATTGCACGGTAATTAAACAATTGAATCGAGCACAAATAAACATTTCTAAAAATATCCTCGACATCCCCGAGATCATAATAAATCTGTGAAAAGTGGTTGAAAAATATTCTTGACAATTTTTAAACCGTAATTCCGTGATTCAGTTATTCTTTATTTCGCGAATACTGTGTCAAATTGATATTTGCGCGTCACGATGATATTATCCGTTCAGGCATGAAATGTTTATGCCATGGATTTGGTTCAGGCAAATGCATACACTATTTATATCATCAGTTCACGTTTTGCAATCGTCAGTCGGAAGAAGTCTTTTATAGACTAACTGTTGACTCAAAATGTTTTCACATTTATCTTTAGAAGATTTATGATGCATAACGATATTATTAGATTCAGAAGGAAAGGAGTAAAAAGGATAACTTCGTTTCGCTATTTATAAAATGTTGATGGAAGAGAAAGTTTATAGGGAATATTAAATATAATTAAATATTATTAATTTTAAAGCCCTTCGTATACTAGAAAATGTGAATGTACAGGTTCAATTTTTTCTTGCAAAGGATTGAAAATTCCACTATAAAATAAAATAGAATTAAGTAAGAAGTCTTTGTAAAAAACCAAGAAAGGTGTCATTGCATTAAATAAGAAGCAGGGAAGTATATCAAAATGATAGAATATGAGAATGTTAGGAAGTGAGAAAGCTAATATGTCAGGATATTAAAATGTCAGAATGTCTGAATATCAGAATATGAGAATGTCAGAAAACTAAGTGGCAAAATGATAAATTGTCAAATTGGCAGAATATCAGAATATCGGAATATCAAAATAGCATAGTATGGGCAAATCAGAATGTTAGGAAGTTAGATTGTCAAAATGTCGGGATATCAGAATGTCAAAATGTCAAAGTATAAAATGTCAGAATGTCAGAGTGTCAAAATGTTAGGTAGTCAGAATGTCAGAATATCAAAATATAAGGATGTCAGAAAGTCAAAATGTCTAACTGTCAGACCGTAAAATATCAAAATATCAAGATTAAGTTACATCACTCCAGTTCTTGCCTGAACTAAATGCATTATTCGGTTATTGCGAAAGTAATTGAATTTTTCTGTAAGCTATCCGTATGGAAACCCGAAATTACTTGTACAACGAGCGAATACATCGAACGGTCTTGCATATTGACGAAACCACGTTTCATCACGCGTTGCTTTATGCAAAACATTGTTTCAGGACATGCCAGTCGTCGCATGTCGGAAATGCATCGCGTTCGAATCGATTCCCAGCGCTATATATAGACATTTACATGTTTATTCCTACAATAATGTTTAGTTGAGCCGAACCGTGTCGTAAACGTTTCGCGCCTGAACGGATAAGGATAAATCGATCTAATACGTCGGAAACAATTCCAGAAATTTATTTGCGACCCTAAATCGTTTTTTTCTCCTGTGTTTCCTTTCTTTCTTTCTTTCTTTCTTTCTTTCTTTCATTATCGAAATAAATTATTTGGAAAAATAATCATTAAGATAATATACTGTTCTCTTTGGCTACAAGTTATTTCAAATAATTATGCGTTAGTTTAATCGAGCGGCCGAATTATTTTTAAAATGATATTTCTTTTATTGAATTTAAAATAAAATATGTTTTATTTATTATTCGATCAAATATTTATTTAAATAGTTTCTCAAATACTCTCTAATCCATTTACTCTCAAAAATGTGAATGCAGGGAAATTATATATTAATATATAATAATATAAATAATTATAAATTAATTTTTTCCATTATAATACTACCATTCCGTGTTCAGTTAGAGTTTATCTGTGTCTAACTAAATTTATTTAAATACAATTAATTCTCTTCAATAACTCTTAGTTAATTCCAAATTATTCATTCAAGTATTCTTATCAATTCATATTAATTTTAGTTGCAATTAATACGATAGTTCTTATATCAAAATATTTGTAATTTTATATTTGCAAGTAATTCAAATAAAAAAATCAATTGTAAACAATTGATTTGATTTGGTAATAAAGTTATTTTTCTATATTATCTGTAATAATAAAGTAAATTAAAAATAATAAAGTATCTGAAATAATGTGATTAACTCAAATATTATAGTTATTTGTTATTTTATTCCAAATGAAATGTGCCTAGATCTGCTTTCGAATCGCATTCCTTTTTCCAATTAAAAATGCAGTAACCTCCTCCCCCTAATCGATCGTAATGCGAATGAAATGGTTGAAATCCGGCGCGCGGAAACTAAAGAAAAAAAATGATTCTCTATTTTACTTGATATTCCTCGGGCGTGGCGATGTAATCGCTGTATATATTACAGAGGCCGGCGACTATGACGGAGGTTTCGTCGTCGGACGCTTCGTTCATGACCGTTCTGATAGCCTCTCGCAATCTTCTTCCGGACATTGTTGTGAACTCTCCTGGCACACCGGCGATGACTACGCTACCGATCAGCGCGACCTGCGTGGATACCACTTTCGGCTGCCATTCATACGGCAGAGTCATCTGAAAAATGGATACCCATCAATCAAGATGACTGCTCCAGAACATTCAATGGCGGTCTTCTGAAAGCGAATTCGACCCGTAATCCTGCAAACATAATCACTCGTGGTAAGGCATTCAAAAATTCCTGGTTTCTGATTTTTCTCTTCCACAGTTTCTTACAAATTCAATCGTTTATTCTGCATAAATGATAACACGTACAGAGATTTTTGATCAATCTCTGGCTTATGTTAGAGACTACGTTGAACACTACGCCAAATTCAAAACAATAATAGATTGCAACATCACCCAAATCAGTTGGAAATTAATTTAATCAATACTGGAAACAATATAAGAAGACTGGAGAGAACCAAGCCCCATGAATTAATAACAGACTACAAATATCAAATGGATAAGGGTACACATAGGTGTCCCCCTTCCACCTGCTTTAACGCATGAATTAAAATTACTGATAGGCCCATAGAGAATGGTGTAATTATAAATAGAAAATTAAAAAGAACTCTGCTTTGAGAAAAATTGCACTATTTGGAATGTTTAGATATAAAAAAGAGAGGTGGAGTGACTGTCATTATGGTACCACAAAATTTTTGTGACGCAAAAAGTTTACTTCCACGAGTTCCCGCAAGATGCACTAGTGAGATATCCGTGTTCGTCAATACTTTAATTTTTTTTAAATTATTTAGATCAACAATCACAATCGGCAACTGAGGGGTTCCTGAGGTCATTTGAAGTAACTTTTACATTTACAATAATTTTCTTCGAGCCATCGTTAACGAGTTATTAACGAGAAATATTGATCAATGAGAGACGAACTTGTTTGACGCTAAACGGTTGGATTAACGAGTGGGCGGAATCTAGTTCCGTTGATTGGCTCAACCGCCAAAAGCGCGTTTCTCAGTGGTTACAGTTTTTCGTTAATAATTCGTAAACAAAGCCACGAACTGAATTCGCGCTAAAAAGAAAAATTTATCTCAAATAATATGTCATTTATCGATTGTGCGTGACTTTTTGGGCACCCTCCATATTATTTTAATTACATGTTTATAAAGTTCAGCTTTCCTTGAAAACATCATGAATAGAAATGTAACTTTGAACTATTCAGATAGTGATTAATGATCGACACTAAAACAGTGTCTTTTCTTACAAAGTTTTTGTTCCACTAATGATTGTATAACCATATGAAGAATTTGTTAAATGATTTCTTTCATTGATTTTATGTAAGTAAAATGTTGCGATTATGCACAATAATAATATTATTCGAATTCTAGAGGGAATATTTTGTAGGAAAGAACTACTATGAGCAGGATATTACTATTATCTAAAAAATTATGAATCTTTCTTTAATAAAATTACTCTTATTCATTAACTACATTTTGCATATTTAAGTGGACATGATTTGAAATTGCTAGCAGTTAATACTTAACTATGACAAACAATTAATTTATACTATACTTGAAGATAAGTATATTTGTCCTATTCTCTCGTAACATTGTATGAAATACTGTTACTTTTGGTAGAACTTTTATTCTCCATGAATGTTCACATATATCACCAGATATTCTTTTTTTATCATAATAATTAAAGAAGTTAAATTTTTAATAACCAAGTTTATGGATAGACCGTGCACTAGCGTGCGTGCTCCCTATAGTCCTCACGCGACAAGAAGACACCTTTGCGTTTACATTCCCCCTCTTATTAGCTGCGGTAGTGTAGCAGCTAAAATAAGAGGGGGAATATAAATACTACAGTGTCTTTATCGTCCCGTAAGAAGCATATGCATACCCTAGGTGTTTCGTTGCCGCAATAACGTAATCGTAAAAATTAGAATTCAATTTATTTAAGATTAACCCTTTGCACTGCAAATTTTATTTCAATTTCGTTACCAGCATCTCCCAATGCTTTTAAGTATTTTATTTGATATTTATTTTAATTAAGAAATAAGGTAATTCAAATAAATAAAGGATGAAACAAATTCACTTAACCCTCTTAGCACCTAACAACGATATATCGTTGTTGGCTATTGTTGAAAAGATAGTTTTCTCAATATTTTTATTAAACAATAATTTCATTTCTTATTTCTTCTCCCCTTTTTGAATTTGTTATTTATCAGGCTTTTCAAAATTCTTGCAATTTCTTTCCGAAACTTTATCAAACTTCGTCAAACGAGTTTTAAACATTTCGCTCGGATACAAACTCTTTTGGCCGGTACTAAGAGGGTTAAACACCGATTTTATTTATACTATTGTCATATTTTGAAACTTTGAAGAGTATGATATCTTTTGAAACAATTTCCAGAATGCAATGGGTGACGTCGGTAACGTGTGCACATCTATTTCTTTAGACATGAAATAATGTCGAGTGGGACTCGACAATGGAGCTCTTGAGATAAAAACTAATGCCGAGTCACACTCGACATAGGAGTGCAAAGGGTTAAAAGAACAAGAACCAATTATTCTCGCAGTCAGTTTTGAATGGATGGGACGTGACTGGATGAAAAATGACTTATTCCGAGTTCGTGAGACTCTCGAAAGTGAAGGAAAGTTTTTCCTCGCGGAACTTACGCGTCCAGTGGCGAGCAAAATCGGTTTCGCGCCGTGACACTTGATATCCTCCGGCGTTGGGACCGCCAATAAGTTTCTAACCGCGTTCCACAGAGGATTGGCCGTGGTCGTGCCTTGCTCGAACGCGAACGATCCCGGACCGTCAGTTGTTCCAGCCGCGAAACTGTAACCCATTGCGGGTAGACAACCGTGAACCTGTCGATACAAGAAAGAAATCGATTATTAAACTTCTGAAGCTCTATTGTCTCCGCCAAAGCCGATTTAGAAATACGCTTCAACAAAATAACACATTTCAAGTACCGATATACATGTATGTTCCATCCTGTAACGGAATTTTATTATTTTTATTTCTCCTCCGACAGAATTTTCTGCTTTCACTTTGAACAAGTTTATTTCGTGATCGCCCTCTTAACGGAGTGATAACCTATTAATAAATTGAATTGACGTACACAATTATTATTGCATTAAGTTTATATTGGGTTCGGAAAGTAATTTCGTTTTTTCTTGTGAAAATGAAAGACAATTTTCGTATAATGAACAAATATTTTATTAAAATTGGCTATTCTGTTCCCAATACCTTTTCCATCTTTCTGATAGTAGCATGATTCCACGCACATAAAATTTTTAATCTTTGCTAGCAAGAAACCTATCGAGGTGGTTTTTGACCTCCTCATTTAAAGCGAAGGTTTTACCGTCTAAAAAATTTTACAGCGATCGGAACAAATAATAATCCGAAGGGGCCAGAGCTGGAGAGTATGGTGCGTGTGGCATTGTATCCCATTCAAGCTGTAAAAACTTTTGGCGCGTGATCAAACTTGTATGAGATCTCGCACTATCTTCATGGAACACTACACCTTTTCTATTGATTAATTCTGGCCTTTTCTGTTGAAGTGCATTATCCAGTTTGTCCAGCTGATGACAGTAGACTTTCGAATTAATTGTTCTGTTATCGGATAAAAGTTCAAAAAAACGATTCCTTTAAAATCCAACCAATCAGGCAGCATCACCCTTTTTTCATAGATATTGGCTTTGGAAATGCTTTGAGCCGGTTCGTCTTCTTTGCTCCATGATCTCTTGCGTTTGACATTGTTATATATAACACATTTTTCGTCCCCCGTATTGATGTGCTTCAAAAATGGATAATTTTCGTGACGTTTGAGAATGGAATCACAGACGTCAACGCAACGACACAAATTTCTCTCCGTGAGAATATGAGGAACCCATATATCGAACTTCGAGGTTAAACCCAGGCCTTTCAAGTGGTCATAAACAATTGGATTTGATAAATTTAACCTTCACCGATGTCACGTGTTGTTATTCGGCGATTTGGATCAATTAATGCCTTTATCGTGACTTTATCAGCTTCAACCGGCCTTCCAGAACGTTGTGCACCTTCGACATAAAAATTGACAGATCGAAATTTTGCACACCATTTCTGGCACTGACGTACTGTCAACACATCTTCTCCATACCCATCGGTTAATTTCTTTTTGCCTTGAATAGCATTTTTACCTTATCTATAATAAAAAAGTAAAATATGACGAAAATGCTGTTTATTGTTCTCCATATTTAAAAAGGCACCAACCAAAAATTACTGTGTAGAATCAATTGGACTTCTTCACACACAAACCTTGCTATATCAGCTCTCAAAACATATAATGATTATGCGGCTTAAGTATGAAGTTGGGTGTAAAAAATACAATTAAATCCTCTGTTGGGAAAAAACGAAATTACTTTCCGGACAACCCAATAGTTTTAACCGGTCATAAAGAAATTTCTGCAATAAAATCGGATGCTCCATTGGTATTCTCTTTTTGGTTTACGACAGTGCTGCTAGATGTGCCGTGTCGACCATTTGCTCAAGGTTTTCTGCTACCAGCTTGGCTGTGCTACACATGCCTTCTGACTTCCCTCTCTACTTTGCCGTCAATCAATCCATGTTCAAGTTCCCTCTTCGATAAAAGTATAAAGAGCAGAAATTTTGACTCGAGACACTTTCTTATTTGCGCTTATTCACGATTCGCTCTTATTCACTTTTACTAAGGCTTTATTCACCCTTAGGTCTTATTCGATCAATGCTCTTCATCTTATCGAGCTCTAGCTCTCTTAGTTCTTATCGAGCTCTAGCTCTCTTAGTCTTATCGAGCCTTAGCTCTCTCAGTTCTCATGGAACCTTAGTTCTCTCAGTCTTATCAAGCCTTAGTTCTCTCAGTCTTATCAAGCCTTAGCTCTCCCAGTTTTATCGAGCCCTAGCTCTCTTAGTTCTCATCGAGCTCGTCATTTCTTCATCATTTCTCGTATAGTCTCATCGCGATACTCATTCTCGCTCAATCTCGCCAGTCAACAATTCGCTCTTTCAGATTGCTCAAACAATCGACAACCAATCGATCGCGATATCTGTGCAACTCAATCACCTGTAAATACACGACTTTTTTTCCAAATCAGATGTTCATTTTTAACACTTTATCGACCGGCCATCTGGTCGTAAAAATTTTTGTTTCTATTTTGATTTTATTTATCTTATTAATCGCGAAAGGTATTTAATATTCAAAAATTTATGTAATAATATTGAAGTTTGTAGTACAATCTAACACATTTATCTCAATAATAGGGGGATCGGGGGAAAAAGCTGATTTATAAGCTACCGGTGGATAAAGTGTTAATTAAACAGGTAGTGATATCGTTCTATCCCGTTGCCTAACGTCTCGGCCTTACAACTCAAGATATAATTTGATAATCGCGGAGCAACGGTATCACGTGCTCGCCGCGAGTCGCCTGCAATATACGATTCCCAGCATTAAACAATATTTATTTCATCTATTTTATTTGTTTCATAATACCTCATTAATAGATAGCAAATTATTAGTTGCCATGACAACCGATTCACAGAGATAAAGAAATCGAAGGAAGAAAGAAAATCGCAGAAGCGAAGAAAATCGAAGTAAAAGGCGAGAATCGAAGAAAAAGATCAGAGAAAATCAAGGAAAATTGACGAAATCGGAGAGAATCGATAAAAAATTGGGAAAATCCGAGAAAATCGAAAGAAATTTGGGAAAATCGGTGAAAATCGAAAGAAATAGTGAATATCGTAGTAAACGTCGTGGATTACCTCTTCGACTTTTTTGGTGGTCTCGTTGTAGAATTCGGCTGTCTGCTCCGGCATGTTGACGTAACGATGCACCACTCGGATTGGCCCGATCACTTCCTTGGCATTCCCGCCGCGCCAGAGCCTCTGCAATCATCGGATAACGGAACATGAATATGGAATGGAGACGAGGCGCGAGAACAACGGGACAGACCGCGTGCGTAGCTATACAAAACAAACCGGCGGGGTACGAAACGCGTTCGCCTCGACTGTTTCTCTCCGCACGGCTGCATTATCATGCTAATGGTCTACTCTCGAAACTGTCGGAGGCTTCGCTGACCGCGTCACGGTTAAGGAGCACGCGAAGCGGATGCTAATGACGACGCACCGTGCTCCCAAATCAAGATTTACCGACTCCGAATCGATGCGAGCTATTAGGTTGGTACGAAAATAATGTCGGTTTCCAAACTATATCTTCAACCCTTTCGCTCCGAACGACGGATATATCCGTCATCCATATGAAAACTCGCGGAGTCGAACGCTGGATATATCGGACGTAAAATCACGGTCTAATTTTTGGATAGCACAGCTTCTTGCGACTGATGCGTGAATCTTTTGACGAAACAAATAAACGACAAACCACTCAAATTATATTCGCTATACCTGCATTTTTCGATTATTACTGTGTTACATGCCATAAAGGGATAGAAAATCGAAAGTACTAAGTTTAGGATAAAGAATTTCAGTGAAGTTTTATATTGGTACGTCCACCTACTGTCTACAAATATCCTCATTTCTTATAAGTATTATAAGTTACTATCGCTTCAATAAAGTGTTTAATTTGTGCCCTTCACAAAATGACGTCAAGAGAATTGCAACTGGCGGGCAACTTGGATAGATTGAGAATTTATTGTATTTGGATAGCAATGTGCACATTTTCGGCGGGAGGACACGTTCAGGAGTGGCGCAACGGGGGAGTGATTCGCCGTAGCGAAAGGGTTAAATCGACATATCACAAGTCGGAATAATTTTTTTTAATCAAAATAAGATCCATTAAAAGCTAAACATTTTTGCCAATAAATTGACAGTTTGTTAATTCCAGTAGCGTAAAATTCTGTTGTTCTGGAATTGATAAATTCTTCGAACGCACTTTCAGCAGCAGCTTGGTTAATAAATATGTTCCCTTGCAAGTAGTGGTTGAGAAGTGTGAAGAAGTGGTAATCAGTTTGCGACAGATCTGAGGAATATGCTGGATGGAACAGGTGTTTCCCGTCTCATTTCCCGGTGTTACTTTTGAATAATAATAATTTTGTTACAGCCTGTATATAATGGAACAATTAATATTTGGTGTAATACTTCCTTATGTAAAATTCAATGCTCTATCCGAATTCGGGAAGAAATATTAACTATTCCATTTGAAAAAATTAAAGGTTTATATCTTGATAAAAAACAAAATAATATAAAACTGATTAGAATACTATATGTTCCCAGACGTCATGCGACTTTTACCCGAAACTTTTTCTCATACAATAAATATTTTATGAGTTATTTGAGGTTATGTTACGAGACACTCTGTATACGGTTTTTCAATAATATATAAATTCTAATAAAATAAATTCTCGATCGGTCTAAAAACGGGTTCTTTGTTGGTGAAAAGTCAATTGCACAAGTTAAATCCTGTAAACAGCGAGTTCCCCCAGCGTGCTACTCTTCCTGTCCCCTGCGCACGTTCGCCGATAAAGGGGATGAAGATTAATGAATTGACCCTCGTTAGACCGGAATTCGGAAGACTCTCCCGAGCCTCCCTCGAGAAACCGGGCGCGATAAAACGGATTCCTGCGCGACGCTTTCCCTGTTTTCTTCTACGGCTTTTAATTTACACGTTCCTGTGGCAGTATTAGGGCACTAGAAGCCGCTTTCTGTTTATCGATGATGGAAAGAACGCGTGGAATACGCCCCGGGGTTTCGAATTCGGGGTGTGTTTAATCAATGACCCCGGATGCTTATGCTAATTTACTAATTTCTTGAGGAGCTTGTCGAACCTGATGTAAAATACTATTCCCGCTCTGTATTTTTATTTCACTATTATATATTATTTTAGATCTTTTTCAAATGCAATAATTTTTAAGTAGAAACACAAGAACTTATATTTATTCTGTGCCTGTATTTAATTGAATTGTTTAGGGGAGAGTTGCCATAATCGTACCATTTAAGCTTTAAAACTCATGTAAAACGGGTAATCTTATTTATAAAATTAATTGTTTAGAATAATATGATGACATGTTATTTAAATGTTTTTAATCTTTATAAATGTGTAGAGAGGTTTATTATTAACTCAGATTTCGATTTTCAAAAAGGCTGATAATTACGATTTTGGGAACCTGTATCCTAAATCGTATTGCTATTAGAACTTTTATAATTTCTATAACTTTTATAATTACATAGTTTAGAAAGTGCACTGCTCAAGGTGAAGAATAGAATACGCTTATTTATAGAATGATTTCAGTTTAATTTATGTATTTATTTATTAAAGAAATATCTTATCTAACACATTTTTCTAAAAAAAAAAAAGGAGTATGGAAGAAATTTAATCGATAAACTATGAAAAAAACACTTCGTACTCTATCATTCTTATTAGAATCCAATAAACTCTTATTTTCGATCGAATATCAATTTCACAATCTTGAATAAAATTAAATTCGTCGATTCTTCCATAACTGTCACACATAATACTTCCTAATGAAATAAAAGAAACCAATACAATACAAAACAGTTCCTTTTTTATTTAAAAAAAAACTTCCCATGGTCTATTTCGATTCAACGAATATAGTTTGATTCGAAATTGTGGAATAACTATTCGATTGAAAATAGTATTTATCCAGATGAAAATTTGTTTGAATAAGATTTCATGGTATTCGAAAAAGTATCCAAGTTGAATCTTTGCAGAGGTTCAAGGCCAGGCGATAACCAATCCCAAGTTCGACCCAGTACCCAGCATCCCCTGAATTCCCAGCAGCGTTAAAGCAGCACCCTCGTCCCCAAGCGTTAAAGGAGCGGCAGCGTTACGCGGATCGTCGTAGATCGCAATCGAGATCGCGATCGACCGAACGCGTTCCTTGACATTAATCGTCATCCATTTCCACGGGAATCCGGCCGGGCCCTATTCGCCCGACGTAAATCGCCGCTATTAATAAGCTCCGCGCCGGTCCCTCGGTGTTCTTGACCGCGCACGATTGCAACACACTTTCGCAGAGACTGCCGCACGCGCGACGAGAAAGCGGCATGGCAGGAAGATAGCGTCGCGTGTGCACGGAGATCCGATCTACGGATACGAGGAGATAGTGAGGGGGGCGAGGTGGATCGGGGCCGATCGAACGAGTTGTTAAAGGGAGAACCGGCGTTGCGCGCGGCTGGGGGAAAGGGGTTGAAAGGAGAGTGACACCGGCGAGGGATTGGGGCCAGCCAGCTAGTAGTGTGGCCTGAAATTCTGCCGACATCAGACCGGTGACATGACGTATCGGGTGGGGATCGATTTCCTCGGGAACCCAGTGTTGATTAATTCTTTTTCCCCCCCTCACCTGCGGGCTCATTGTTCGGCTCAGAATGCAGATGGTTTTCCCTCTATTTCGTTCATTGGTCATTTTATGACTAATGCGTTTAGGATAAATGTGGCAATTACTATGCCACCACCTGGTTACTGAGCTTATGCGATAATGTTATTTATATTTGAAAGCAACATGATTGAATTAAAAATATTCCATTCTTTCGATGGAATTTGTTCAGTATTTTTTTATAATTAATTTTTTTAATTTTTGGTAATACTGTGGTGTATTTTATGAAAGAGGTATAAGATATATGCTTTCGGAAATAAAAGTATGAATTATTGTATTCGTAAAACTCGTTTATATTACAGTAATATAATAAAATATAATGTATTGTATTGTATTTTGTCATATTTTATTATGTTCTGTTGTATTATGTTATATTTTGTTGTATTAAATTGTATTTCCTTATATTATATTGTATTTTGTTGTATTATATTATATTGTATTTTATTGTATCGTGTTGCATTGTATTGTATTCTATTGTATTGTATTATATTATATTACATAGTACATATCATAATAAAAAATATCAAAGAATACAAAAATAATAAAATAATCTCAGGTACACTTTTTTACCTAAAATAACTATTGTAAAACAGATTTACGTTTTGTTTCTATCACTGTGCACGGTAACTAAATTAAGTATTTATGTATTTCCCGATGCGTGCATTGATTTTTAAACCGTCCCATATCGATATACGTGTTAGACATGGGATTTTCCCCTGTGAAATAAAAAAAGGGTAATTAACGAATCGATGCTGCTATACATGTTCCACAATTCTAATTGATACAATGAAAACTGAAAACAATTTTCATCGAAAACGTATCACACCACGGCGTTACAAATAGTTAAATTTACCATACAAAATTAGGATTTACCATGCAATTTGAAAAAAAATGAAGGTGGTTTTGATCTTTTGGAATAAAATATTTCTTTCGAAATTTTCCTTATTGTAATTTGTAGTTAACCAAAAATTGATTTGGATTTGTTAGAAACACATTTTCATCAGATTGTTGGAAGTGTTTGGAAAAATCGCGGTGACTGTTATGTGTAACACCCGGTATAACCCTATTTTTTTAGTTCGTGAAACGTGTATGTTACGCGAGATTTTCTTTTCTTTTTTGAATCATATTGAACTTATTGGAACATTGGTATATAATAAATTAAGCTAAATCATTTGCTACGGAATATTTCAGGTTTTCACATTTTTACTGTACTAGCAACAATATTATATGTATATGTATACTATGTAATACTTTTACTATACTATACTAGGTTATCAAAGTATTTCCCTAGAACTGATCGCAGTAATCGAAGCACAGTAATTAGATCAGTGTACAGAAACTGACACTGAGTAAATAGATCAATGTACAGAAATTGACATACAGTAAACACAAGGAGCTGGCTAACTGACACACAGTAATTAACTTTCCATCTTTTTAAGGGCTCAGTACCTCATTCAAAAACTGTGAATATTTTAATAACTATTTTATATTCTCCACATATTTCAATCATGTCAGAGTTCGTATTTATATAAAAAGAATTAACTGTAATTAGAATATTTCAAGAAGTACGTCGCTTTAATGGGCACAGTAATTAACAGACTTACTCTAGAATTTTATTTTAGGATTAACTCAAACCTATACTATATAACCTCATAAATAAAAATCTAGAGGCGTGAGATGCGGAGATCTCGGTATATGTTTGTAAACACTGTCCCGGACAGAGGCAAGCAGAGCAGTGAAATACACGACAAGCAAATTATATTAAATCGTTTACAAGTTGAATGAACTTTGAAGTGGATTATTATAAAAACGGAGCACCGGATGAAAAAATGTTATACCAAAATATTTTCTTCTTTGTTAATGTAGAATCACCACCTGCCCGGTTGTACTATGATTTCCGGGACACCCTGTATGTCTCTTAGTAATTTTATCATATCTTGATTTCATTTCTTGTTCCATCTCGAGAGAAAACTTCAAGAAAACATTCATTCCTTAAAAATTTGTGGTGGAATAAGTCCATTCTCCGCAATGGGATATCCGAATGACATGCTAGAATTATTGTCCCCCGAGAGGGTACAGCGGAGTGCAAAGGGTTAGTATTTCTATAGACCTTAAAGAAACATTTGAAAATTGTAATTAATTGTCAAAAGCTGCGTAATCAAATAACAATATTTATACTCTGGGTTCTAAAGGACCCTAGTCCCGTAAAAAAAAGCGTGTGTAAGAAAAGAGACAGAAGAGCGAACACGTTTTCTCATTTTTATTGCAGCCATGTGTATCAATTTGTAATACCAAAAAAATTCCAAGCAGTTTTCAATTGGTAATGGTATTATGAAACGGTGAATTGAAAGACCCTTTTCACAATATTTTCACTTTGCCCTGTTCCCCGTGCTTCGGCGCCAATTAAAATCAATTCATTTTATCGCGGAGGAGGCCGCGAATCAATAAACACCATTACGGGCGTTCAAATATCAATAATCGATCGACAGCCGTCCCAAGCACAATTTGCCGTAGGTGAGATTAACCTCTGCGAAACCGAGCGGCGACGCAATCACATCGCAATTTCAATATCGAGAATAGTGCTTAATTAAACGATGAAAACATTTGAATATATCGCTGGAGGCTTTGATCGAACCAAATCGGATCTTGGCTCCTTATGAAATTTCACCGAGTATTCCACAATTCGCATTACCTACAGCGTAGTGGAGCTGGTTATTACGCGATGGCCAATTGCTGCGCCTTTTCGTCTGCTTTTCAGCATAATTACGTCTTATTCATCGTATGCGACATATTCAATTTTTATATTCTTTTATTTTGGTTGTGTTTTGAAGCAAATTATAATTAGCGACTCGAACGAGGAGCACAAAACTATGTCACTGACTGTTAAAAACTAAATGTCACACTTTTTGAAATATATTGTTAAATAATAGAAGTATAAAATTACTAATACAAATTTAAAACAAATTAATTTTTATATCCTTGTAACTTAATTTTATAAGGCCTTCAAATACGTATGTTTATTTCATATTGTTTTAATTATATAGGTAACATTTTTTATCAAATAGAAAATTTTTTTCACATTTTGACATTTATATACTATATTTTAATACACCGTACAGAATATTTTCTCTTCAGTGTATGTTTATTTAAATATATAATGTTGGAGTCAAAGTTATACTGTACTGACAAGCATAACTATAGCAGCATCCTCATTTTTTAACAGTTCGGACTTCTTGATGGGATTGCATAAAGTGTTCTAACGTAAAGTGTGAGTTATAGCACTTTTTTCCATACCCTTTACCCTTTCTGCACGTTATTGTTTGTTCTACAGCTTAGTTATAAACTGTATCCATGTGCTGTTATATCTTCTATATTTATATTCATTTATAATCTCTTTGTATTATATCAAATATATTCATTATAACTTTACATTAAGCCATAATTTTTTAATAGAAGAAATTAATACGTCTTATTCGATAAATAAACACTTAATTACGCTTGATAATAAATCAGAGACACGGCAACTGGTAATCCATAGTACCCTTCATTGATACACAATAAATTTGAAATCAAGTCATCATTATTGATGCACAATCAATTTGACATCAAGCCATCATTATTGATACGGTATCAGTTTGTCATCAAGTCATCATAATCAATATTTGTTAATACTTGAGTTGTTACTATAAATACAGAATCATTTTGGCATCAAGTAATCATTATTGATACAAAATAAATTTTACCTTACGTTCCTGCTAGTGATATTGAAATAGTGTTCACTATTTAGAGATTAACGGAACGACAGTCAAAACTCAAAAAATCCAGAATATTTCTCAGAAAAGTTCTTATTGGATAAATATGAAGCTAATTACCCTGAAAACCAAAGCAGATGCACTACGATTAACCATCTCAATTTCTAGCTTTATTACCCTAATCGAATAATAAAATGACGACTCCGCTTTATCATAGCGAGTAGAATTCTTTACGTGGTAGAATACGCATGACTAGCTAGAAGATTTGTCGCTTCTTCACTTTTTAATTAAGTTAGTGCCGCGTTGTTAGACAATTTAGATTGACCCAATATTATCCAATGTTCTTTCCAACCTATGCATCATAAGTTGCGTTCATCACGCGGACAGCGCGTGTCTGTGATACTACTACGTTCCATAAAAGGAAAAAATGAAATAAAATTATGCCGCGCGGTGTTCAAACGTGTACCATTGCGATCAATCAATCTCATTTTGAGAAAAAGTTGTCCTCACCGTAAAGCAAACTGAATTTACAATAGATCATTCGATAGTTTGTTAAAAAACAGAAACAATTTATGAGAATTTTCTACATGACTAACACTAATTAAGTAATATAAAAAATAATCGGTTTTTTATTCTTTTTATTATGAAATCCTACTTTGACAAATCTGCAAAAATGATATGTTAGGAACCACGATGAGATCCTAAAATTATAAAAATATAAACTCGGTCGTCTTAAATCTTTTACATATAACAAATCAGTATTTTAAATTCTTTTTTTTGCGATCAATTCTGAAAAAATCCATAGACTTCCCTAATAGCTAAGATATGATTGATCTTATTAAGATGTACGAAAAAACATGATTTACATTGTCACCCCAAGAGACAACTTGTGTTTTCTTTTATAAATTATCGGATGGCCTATTTCAAATTTGATTTGGTTTATGGAGGGCAACTTATGCTAGGATAACTTTTTTCCAAAACCAGATTGTTTGATCGTAATGGCACATGGTTTTAACAATGCGCGAGACCTTTTTATACCATTTTTTTCCTTTGTGGGACGTGGTAGCTTCGTAAACACGCACTGTCTGCATGATGCACGCAATCTAAGTTGCATATGATGAATACAGCACTGGATAATATTTGGTCAATCTAAGTTGTCTATCAACGTAGGATTACCTCAATTAAAAAGGAGAAGAAGCAATGGAAGTTTGTAGCTAAATCGTGCTCATTTTACCACACAAAGAATTTTAATCTGTACAGTAAAGTTGTATAGTTGTTTTATTATTCGATTAGGGTAGTAAAGCCAGAAACTGAGATGTTTAATCGCAGTGCTTCTGGTTTGGTTTTTAGCGTAATTAGCTTCATATTTATCGAATAAATCATCTCTAACGTTAACTGTCAATTCGACGAATATCACCATTCAAATGTTAGAGAAGGATGCACGCGCCGAATAAGCTTTCGTCATGGACCTGTCATTAATTATGCAGTAACGTCTCTGCACGCAGAATTGCATCCGTAATGAAGTGGGAGCTGACGAGTTCTTCTGTTCACACGAGTCCCAGTTATTACCACGGAATGACTTAAACCTTCCGCCGGTCGACATTGAACCGTTTATCGGTTTTCCTATTATTTATCGCGTCATAGCGATTAGAACAGTCATCGTTCGAGAAACCATATCGCTTGTTCTCGGCTCGAGGTCTCTGCTCCACTTCCTGACGAAGCGCGTACCAACTTCCAAGCTCCTTAAAAATACATTCCGTGAACTATTAACGAAAGAAAAGCAGCTCTAACAGAAACTCTCGAGGAACGTAATTTTAATTGGAAACTTTATTAATCTCACTAAGAGAAACTTAGAGTAATCTCCGAAAGCAAGTTTTAATCCCCAGCATGATTGAAATTTTGATTTTATTGCGCTCCCGCTTGTCGCAATAAATCCAGCCGCTAAAGATTAACCTTTTGCACTCGAGCGACGCCTCTGAGTAGCCAATGAAAATTGTTATATCATTTCCAAAATAATTTTGACATTATTAAAGCCCTTTCTATTTAAAGAACTGTCAAACGTAGTTTTACAAGTCACAAGACTCAAGTTCGTGTGCATACAATTGCACTTTAATCTTGTTCCTTAAACATAAGTTCTACACACTTAGCTCCTTCCTAATCGAATCTGATATTAAAAGCCATCAAATTATATATCACTTCGTAATAAAATGAAACATAAGAATTTAATTACTAATTTCTGATAACTATCGTATATAATGTACACAATTATAGTCTCCTGTACAAGCTTCATATGGTTTAACCCCTTGCATTATAACAATGTGCTAGATTAGGGACGAAGATTTCATACATAACCTACAAAATATGAATTTTACATATTTCTAAATTGAAACAAAATTTGGTTCTGTTTTTATTAAAATCTAGGAAAGAATGCAGATGAAAATATAAAGAATCAAAAATTCTATCGTTCTTTTAAGGAAATTATTAAGAATGATGCAGCGCTCATCAACATAATTGTGAAAATAGTCATAGTGCAAGGGGTTAGGCAATAAGATGTGGTATCGGGAATATTTCGGCACTCTGTAGATAATTTTAAGAGTAGTTTTAAGGACATAGTTGTAAAAAGGAAAGCGACGTTGACCTGCCTTAAGTTGCCTTCGGTCCATCGGCGACGCGAATGCCCTCTGGGGTTTGTAGAAATTAAGGTAAGGGAGGCAGGTATGTATAAAAAGCCGAGCCGAGATTGAAACGTGAGATTCTTGTTTTGAAAGTCGTTGCGAAAGGGTCGCAAGTTAAATTGTAAAAAGTAGAGAGTCGTCGTGGTCGTATAAAGTCGAAAGTTGTATTTATAAGTTGTAGTAATAGACTGACAAGTTGTTGAACCGCGCAACTATCCTACAATATAGTCTTAATTTCTATTGAATCCACAATTTGTAATAATTAATAAATATCTATAATATCGTTACTATATATATATAATATAAATCAAATAAGTATATATAATATAACACTAATATAATAAATAAAATAAATATAAATAAATATATGAAAAATAAATATCTTTTCTTTATTATGCCAGTCGATGAACGAAGCTCTCGCGCGACAACCCCGTTTCGCAAAATCAGCCAACGGAAACAAGGATTCCCGAGCCGAAGGACCCCGTTCAATTTCGAGAAAATTGCTGCGGCAACAGGGAGCGATCCGCTCGAAACTCCTTTCGCTCCCGCGAGACGTGTGAAAACGCCGCGACGTGATTCACGAAGCTTCGTCACGGAGAAAAAAGTCCATCCGGGACACGGCTCTTGCTCGAGGAAGGAACAACGCCGTCCTTGCGAGCTAGTCGCGTGAATCGTGTCTCGTAGGCCTCCGCAGGGTGTGGCGTTTTCTGGGAATCAGCCTGGAAGCAGCCTCGTTCAGCTGCACTTTCCCACTCGATCCCGAACGATCGGCTGTCTGCGATGTTTCCAGCGGACGTTTCGCGTGATGTCGTGGAGACCGACGAACCTTTCGCGGCTTTGTAACTTTTCTGACATTTAGACCCGGCTCTCGGCGCCGTTTCGTTGCTCGAGTTAGTCACCTTATTCGTGAACGGTGTATGTACTACCGCCGCTTATAAAGATACCAGGTGATTAGAGACGTGTTCCGCGGTAATGGATGTTGAATTCTATAGTTTGGTCTTCGTTCTGCCAAGTTTCTTTCAGAGATCGGCGTTATTCGGATTTCGAATCATGTTATATTATATTATGCTATGCCATGCTATGCTATGCTATGCTGAGCTTTGCCATGCTATACTATACTGTACAAAATTACGAAAATTTATTTTATCCTAGGTCAATGCGTAAGATGATATGGATTTAAATCTCACTTTCTTATTCGGAATCGCATATTTTTTCTTGCACGAATCGACGAAGCTCATTAAATTCTACGTAAAAGACACGTTGCAAAAGATCACTGGTTTAGAGAGTGAATTTTAAGTTTAGTATTAAGAAGTTGTCAATACAAATTAAATTTTGTTAAATGCAATTAATTAAATTTAATAATTTTCAGTCAATTCCAAATAATGATTTCAAGAATCCTCATTAACCATTTTTAATTTTTGTTACTATTTATTCAAGAATTCTCACGTCAGATTTTATTCCAGTATAATTCCAATATATTTCATTTCTAAATAAAAAGTTATTCAAATAGCAAATTATTTCGAAATAAAAACGAAAGTTTGAATTAAAAACGAAATAAATTTACTTTTCTATATTATCTGCAAAATAAAAATGATAAGCCATTGAAATAATCAAATTATTTGATACCTTATTTCCAAGGGCTCCAACCCTTTTACTTAAAAATTTGTCTCCTACGTACCTCTACAGATTTCCATTTCGTACATTCAAAATGGGTGCCTCAGTAACGAGTACACATCTTTCGTCGTTCGCAAAGTAAGAACAAGCATCGACAAATAATCGAAAGGACAAACAAACGTACGAGGAAATCTATCCTTTATTTATAAAGGGAGCTGCTGGAGCTCGGTTTTCGCAAGAATCGCTAAGACAGGATTTTTCTTCGTGTTATAACTCAATCGCTATCGGACGGTTGATCAGCCGAGCCCGAAACGTAACATCGATGTTCACCGTCCCCCGGCAAAGACAATCGGTCCTCTTTTATATCTGTTCTCGCAGCGTATCATCTGATCCCGTTCGGTCGGATACTAATTCATAACAAAACGGCCGTAACGCGCGGGGCCGTATGTACACGTCGCGCGCGTCCGCGGCCGACGGATTTTCATGCGCGGAAGCAGAATCGTGTCTCGCGAGATCCGAGATAAGCCGGCATAATGAGGCGAGATAGTACGCGATTGCAAAGTCCTGCTTCAACAGACGTGGGAACAGGAACGTGTAAACACGTGGATCACCGTGCCCGGCTGGGCTCGTTCCATTTTTTCCCCGTTTTCTTCTGCCACCTCTTCCTTTCCCTCTTCTGCCGTCCTTATGGTTTGTCCTCGTGCTGCGCCTCCCTTTCGCCCCTTTTTCCTCTCTTCGACGACAACCGAGCGGTAATCGAACCTTGCACAAGCGATACAGAGATCTATTCGAGGCTCGTGGGATCAAATTCGTCGAGATAATTATTAGGTCTTCCCACAAGTTCGTGCCGAGATCGTGTTTATTATATTAGGTTAGTAAGAAATTAATGTCGGGTTTCGAACTTTCGAACTTTCGAACTTTGACGCATGTTTTGGGATAACAATTCACTTTATTCTGTTTACCTTCCAATGTCATCTTACAGTGCAGATGTCGTACTGCGTTCTGATAGGTATGCTTTTGTTTTTACTGTTAATTTCTGGTCACTTCAAGTTATTTACTCAATGGATACCAAGCAAGTTCTTGTAATATTCTTATATCAATATAAACTGGGTTATAAAGCTGCAACTGCGACACGTAATATCAACAGTGCATTTGGAGAAGATGCCGTAAATGAACCCACGGTGCAGGGTTGGTTCAACAAATTTTGAAATGGAGACAAGAGAGCCTCGAAGATGAAGATGGTCGTGGACACCTTCTCTCGTCGACAATGATCAACTGAAGGCACTAGTAGAAGCTGATCCACGAACAACGGTTCGACAACTTGCACAGAAGTTAGATGTAATCCATTCAACAGTTATCGACCACCTGAGACAGCTAGGAAAGTCAAAGAAGCTCGACAAATGGGTGCCGCATGAGTTAAGTGTAGACCAAAAGAATCGTCGTTCGACCACATCGCACAATTAACGTTACAAATGTTGAATAAATTGAGATTTGAAACCTTGTCCCATCCAGCAAATTCCCCAGATCTGTTGCAAACCGATTACCACTACTTCACACCTCTCAACCACAACTTGCAAGGGAACATATTTATTAACCAAGCTGCTGCTGAATGTGCGTTCGAAGAATTTATCAATTCCTGAACAACAGAATTTTACGCTACTGGAATTAACAAACTGTCAATTTATTGGCAAAAATGTGTAGCTTCTAATGGATCTTATTTTGATTAAAAAAACTTATTCCGATTTGTGATATGCCGATTTAAAGATATAGTTTGGAAACCGACATTATTTTCCAACCAAGCCAATATAATACATAGAAACGTTTCAACGAATCCATGGAAGAATCGTCAGAATTTTTTATCTCTGCGATAGAGATTGAAAGCTGCAATTGATAATCGAGATTCGTGTGAGGTGCACTGTAAATCTGGATAAGGTGGAATGTCAAAGGTTTTACGTAACGACAGATTTCTTTTGATACTGTGCCGAGACACCTTCCAATTTCTTTCTTATTTCGCTGGTGAAAGAAGCTCTACCGAATTGCTTGCACGCTTCGATCATTAGCTTTGGCTAGGTTTCGAAGGAATTGTGCTTGGTGCTGTCACGTTTGCATTTTTCTTCAATCAGTTGTCGTTTCCAGCTGAATTATTTTCTTACTTCGGGTTTACTTACATTATTTTATTATATTATTTTATATATTTATACTTATACATATATTTATGCGTATACACTTATATATTGATTTATAAAGAATTTCTACAATTATTTGAATGAAAAGTTTTCCAATAAGTATAGAACAGAATAATTTATATATTCATATTTATATATTAATTTTATATATTGGAGCAATTCTATTATTGGTTAACCTAGCTTTTATATTGATAAAGTAACCCTTCACTGAATTTACTTTGCAGTAACCTAAATCAATTTATGGAAAGCTAAACTGACTTCTACATATTTGAATAATTGTATTGACAGTTGATATAATTTTGACACAACTTACAAAATAAATTTACTAATTTTCAATACATATGACACTTGTTGATTGAGTATAAATTGTAAGTTGTCATTCAGTGTAGGTTATAGTTTATATTTATTATTAAATTTAATAGCAACGTATTGTTGGAATTACACATTAAGTGGCATGTGTCTGTTAATTATGCAATTAGTTTATTATTTCTATTACATACATTGGATTCATATATGATTATATACATACAATATTTCGATATAATCCGGTTATCTCTTAATACTCTTCAGCTAAAGAGAATATAGTATAAAATATAAAATTAATTCTAAAATATAATTAATAAATAAAATATTAAAATAAAAAAAACTATATAAATAATATACACAAAATATATAATCTATAGAGAATTTATTAATAGATAATATATGTATTTTATATTAGACAATTTAATAAATGATTATTTATCAGAGAATCAATGTAAAAATAACCTATAGTTTAATTTTCAAAAAATGTTCCTTGTTTTCCATTTTTCATAATCACTGCTTGCATCCGAAAAATCCGAAAAAATTCTATAATATGCATCTCGATGTCGAAAGTAAGCCACATTTTTTCAGAATTTTAGGAAACCACACAAAGGGAGAAATCAACGGAAAAGCGCGCAACATAATTTTACTTTGCAACTACCCCCAAAGACAAGTTACAGGGCTAAAAAATTTCGCAGAAATAACTTCTTCTTAATCGACTATCGAACGCCACAAGAATCATTGAAAACCCTCGAAGTGCAGTTTAGACTACCCTAATCAACTGCGCGGATCAGAAAGGACTTGCGTCACTGTAGATCACCGTAGGAAACCTGGTGTTTTCATAGAAATTCACAGTTCGCAACAGGCCACAAAGTGGAACCGCAGCAGCCGACTAATTTAACGAACGCCGTGCACGGCGCGCGCGTGGAATACCGTGGCGGTTCAGCCCTCATTAAACCCGGTGTTGCAACCCTCGAATTCGAGAGAAGCCCTGGTCCCGTGTAATTGAAGCGGAAGTTGCGCGCGGACCAGAAAATCGCTCGTAAATTTCGGCGCGTTGCGAGAGATCGTTTTTATCGCAAGCGAAATAACGCGAAGCGGTAACGCGTGCTCGGCCGGTCGATTTGCGCAACTATGGCCCCCTTTCGCCACCGTGCCTGTTGCGCAACCCCTCAATTATCTTTTAATTAGATGCGAGAGGAGAGCGCGTAACAATTGTCCACTTTCCAGATTGTAGAAATCGCGAGTTTTGAGAAGCGCGGAGTAACTGCCATTTTTCCAGCTGTATTCCTCCCCGGTCATGTCTCGCGAAATGATTATTCCAGTCGTCAATGGGAGGGGAAAAAAAAGGAAGGAAAACCCGACGGATCGACGGCAGCTTCCTTCTGGGTTACGACACGGTTATTCAACCGATGAAGTTTCACTCTCGTCTGGCCCGGAACGGCGCGTGTGCGTGAAATCCAAATGCGCTCGTCAACTATCCGCCGGTTTATGTGCTCTCATCGCGGTTCGACCGGCCCGGAATTACAAGCGCATCTGTTCCCAGTCGCCGCGATTCGAGCTGGCCGCACACAGGTTCGCTGCGAGTCGTTGCCATTCTTTGCCATTCGCTGGACGCTTCGCTTCCCCCGGCCTTTGCGGAACCGTCGACGGAACGCGAAGAGGAAACGTCGTCGCGTCGCGCAGTGGAGTGTTTGCCGGATCTAGCCGGCCGAAATGATTTCTTTCACTTAATGCGTGTAAAATATGCATTCTAAGTTGATCATTGAATTTTAGCTTGGAAGAAATAATTTTAAACACGAAAAAATAATTATAAACAAATGTAAATAAATGGAAGCAAATAAAAACAATCATAACCAAATGTAAATAATTACTAACAAGTGAAAATAATGATAAACGAATACAGATAATGACTAACAATTAAAAATAATGATAAACAAATACAAGTAATGGCTAACAGGGGAAAATAAGGATAAGCAAATACAAATAATATTACAAGGAAAAAAGAATGATAAACGAATACAGATAATAGCTAACAATTAAAAATAATGATAAACAAATACGAATTACTATTATAGTAAAAATAATTAATCAAATATTCAAAATTCCAGATAGGAACTTATTTGTATCTACGATAAATTTGATAAAATCGACTTTCCTAATAGCACGAGGACATCTTTAAGACGTCTCAAATGTCCTACGAATCTCTTAAAAACGTCCTAGAAATGTGTTGTGTTACAAATCAAGGCATCTTATGGACGTTTTATGGACGGTTACTAAAATGAATGTTAAATAAACGTCTTTAAAAGGGTCAATGTTTTGGGAAGAGATTACAGTACTTCGAATAATTATTGTTACCGACGGACGATGCGCGTCTTTATCAGTCCTATTAACTATTAAATTATATTTATATATTACGTGTGTTCGTATATTCCATTACGACCAAGCTCCTGCTATCAATTATAAATTCAAAAGTAATTTTTACATTCATGCACGTATTTAAACAAAAATCGAGAAGAAGAACTATATTTGTATATGTCCAATTTCGGATGCTTTTAATATGTCTGTTACAAGACGTCGTTATGAAGTCCCAAATTGGACGTCCCATTAACGTCTTAATAACGTCTCAATTTAACGTGCTATTAACGTCTAAAATAAGACATCCTAAGGGCTTCCATTATAGGGCGTAGAACGGCTAGACCTAAAATTCTTTAAGACATTCGTCTTTAAGACATTCAGTGCTTATTAGAATAGATAGATAAACCCAACAAATACCCTACTTTGTGTCATCACCGTCGTCACGGTCGTCTAATCGCCTTCAAAATCTCCTTTCGTTTCTGTACCATTCAACACTTCTTGCAGCTGCTGTCAATGTTAAAAGACTCTAAGAACTACTCTGATTCTGGTCCAGTAACCTTAAGAATAAGACCCAGGACGCTAGCCCTTTAAATGGAGCTGCAACATTCCGCTTCATGGACCACGTTGCTTCATTACTTGCATTTGCAACATTCAAGTCCTACGATCTTTTTTACAAGGTTCACACTCTTTCTGCAGATGTTATAATCTTTATAACAGTTCTACAATAATTTAATAGGTCCTAGAATTTAATAGGACCTAGAATTTTCGTTCTAAACCTACTATGTTTTACAGCGTCCACAATTTTTCTGTAAATGCTACACAATCTTTATATTGATTCCACAATAGTTTTGCTGAACTTATCATTTGTACAAATAGTATAATTTGTGAAATAACAACTTCCTATAGACTTCATAGCTTTTTCTACAGATTCTACAATTCCTTTATGGCTTCTATAACTTTCTTACAAGTTCTACATTATTGACATGTACTTCATAGCTTTTCTATTAATTCTACAATTTCTCAATATTTATATAATTTCTAAATGGAGCAATATTCATACAGTCTCTACAATGTTTCTGCAGCTTTTACAATTTCCGTATACATCTTGCAATTTTTAAATAAATTTTGCTTAATATCTCGCGTATTTATATAAAAAAAAACCAATAACGCCAATTAACGATCGCCTAAATTTCCTTTTAACAATGTTCGTATCAACGTTGATCTAGAATTACCGAATCTATTAGGTTGGTAAGAAATTAATGTGATTTTTCGAACTTTCGAAATTTGACGCATGTTTTGAGATAACAATTCACTTTATTCTGTTTACCTGCCAATGACAGAATTTTACGCTACTGGAATTAACAAACTGTCAATTTATTGGCAAAAATATGTAAATTGTAATGGATCTTATTTCGATTAAAAAAATGTGATATGTCGATTTAAAGATATAGTTTGGAAACCGGCATTATTTTCTTATCACCCTGATATAAAGACCGTGGAAAACGTTACTCTAAGTCAGCTCATCCGTGCGTATCCGTCGATCAAACGTTCTCGAATTGTGAAAAACCTGCAGGCCTTGTCCGCGGAGAAAATCGAGAGCAGTTCGTAGCCAAAAGGGGGCCCTCGTTCTGGCAAGGCCCAGACCGTTCGCGAATGGAACATGTATCGGGGTGTGCCAAGGATACGCCAAGACATTTCTTCCCCACGTTTTGCCAGCCGGAGAGTTCTCACACGATTGTATTGAAATACCGGTCGTAAACAATGAGTTGCATCACGGCTGTATCCGATTGACAGAGGCGTGACAGGAGGAGAGCAGACGGGAGAAAGAGAAGAAGTTATGATCGAGAGAAAGGATATACGGGCAGTCGCACTACGTAAGATTATCGCAAATTGAGCGGGTCAAACGTCAAAAGCCAACTTGCAATATATAGCGACTTCCAATAATATTCGGACACTGGTATGACTTTAACTTCGACGCTGTATATTTAAATAGATTACATTGGAAGGAAATATTAATTTGTGGATATAAATTAATTGTTACATGAACTTAAGAAAACTAGATTGAAGCCAAATTTCTGGATTTAAATATAGATCCATATATAACCCTACAAATCTAACAAGTAGTCGCTAAATGTTCTTAAGCAGAAGCGACATTAAATAAACAAATTAAAAGAGATCATTATATCCCCTGAAAAGCGTTCTATAATAGGTACTTCTACCTTAAATATTAGGTCTACCGGAAAATTATGTCCGCTAATGTCATTTCATTTGCAACATATATTTCTCAAAAATGATATTCATAAATCGCCACCACGGTGGCAACAGGGCATAAGTTACGATTACATTAAATTATTATAATAATACAATAAAAATTAGGTGCATATAAAATTGATTGTTTTCTTTCTTTTTAAGAACAGATAGAATTTTCCGGTAGACCTAATATATTCAGCATTATATGAGTAATACATAATGATTATTACGTTAAATAAATATTAATATTTTAATATTTGTTAGGGTTTGAATCTGGCGATAATATAAACCTTCGGTTTATATCTAACTTGATATATTTCTGTTCTACTCTTTTATGCTAACACAATGAAGCAGGCGTATATTTAAATGGTCAAACTTACTTTAAATATGTAATAATTAAAATAACATTTGAGGTGTTGTTTTCTTAGACCTTATTATTTTTAAGCCTTCCCCATCACGATAATTTACGGTTTCAACAATATTAATACATGTTAATTGTTATATTAAATATATATATTAATATATGAATATTACTTTAGAGTATAGTAATCCACAACATGTTTAGAGCAATTCTTAAGCGAATTAACGCTCGCCGCGCATCTTAAATTAAGGGATGTTGCAGGTACTCTTCTGAAAGGATTGACTAGAAGTCCCAAAAGTGTCATTGTAATGAAAAAGCCATAAAGAAACTGCATACACGGCCGCGAAATCCTCAGGGAATAACCGAAAAAGGAACACAAAGAAACGACAGTGACTCATTTTCTAATATCTCCAATGACACTCAGTAGCAATATAATATGTAGTGTATACAGTAATATCCCTTCTTATGACAAGACCATTTTAAATTGTATAAATAAATTTTAATTATCATTATCACTCTAATAATACCCAGTAACATTTTATGAAATGTTGGACTTGTGAAACTTTTAGATTCAATTATTGTTAGAATTGATTAATTTTAAAAAAAAATAAGATATTGAATGTAGATAAATTTTAAATGTTATGGATGATTTGAATTTAGAAATAATTTTGGATGTTTTAAAGAATGTATAAATAAATTTTAATTATCATTATCACTTTTCATTGTTAATGTATGTTCGTCCCGCTAGGTTTATAAAATTTTGCAACGCGCGTCGACGAAATTAAAAGCGACTGCTGGTTCCATCGCGTGGGCGAATTGAGACCAGCAAGAGAATACAGAGAATCAGATTTGGAGATAGTTCAATAATTGTTCTTGTCAAAAATAAATGTTTATGCCGCAAATTTTGACCCGGGGGAATTCTAAAAATTTATATGTAACGCAAGTTTTAGATTTTTATTTCGGTCAAAAATATTTCATTAGAAACTTCTTATTAGCTCTTGATTTATCGATTTGCTATATTCGTATCCATGATCATTATTTCCATGTTCTATTGTTAATAATTACTATGCGAATGGAGCTCACCACAAACCGACACGATTATTATTTCGTGTAAACTACGAATTAGTTGCCGGTACTAGAAAAAGCATCATTTCAATCCAGTCTGTATTAAATCAAATTTCATTAAGCGATTAACGTCTATACATATCTCGTAATCTTCAATTGAAACACCACTTTGAATGGATGTATGAAATAATTAATTAATCGCACGAGCAAATTCGATTCCAATACCTGTAATTCATTATGCAAAATTCTCGCACCAATAATTTACACAGATTTTGCGTTTCGAGATCACTACTGTGACTTGCATGATTGTAGACTCAAAGTAATTTTTATAGTATTAGCGATATTTCAATAAAAGCTTACCGAATCGTCTTAAATACATCCATAAAACATCCATAAAACGTTCATAAAATGCCTTTTAGACGCTTAAGGAACATTTTAAAGGCGTATAAAAGACGTCTTGATTCGCAACACAGGACGTTTCTAGGACGTTCATAAAACATTCGAGACGCCTTAAATATATCACGAACGTCGTACATCAGAAGTCCTTAAAACGTCTTAAATACGTTCTAGTACCATCTGAATTTCATGTGAGTCATCCTGTATATTTAGAAAAAAATGTAACAAAACACCATATGTATATATTTTCATATTATAAATAATATAAAATATAAATATATAGATATAATATTTTGTTCCACAATTATAAAATTTTCATTTAAACATAAGCAACATTGTAACATAAAAGTTACTTTTAGTCTATAATTATGGACAGCACTGTACCTCCGTGAATAGTTAATTAAACAAATTAAGCAAAAGATTCTTCTCTTGTAGCAAGAAACTTGATTCCATCAAGCTAAGTTCTTCGAATTCACCAAGAAACACCACTTGTCCAAATTGTTTTGGACAAAAACAAATCTGTGGAAGAAGTTTGCTACAAATCGCGATAACTTCGATCAACAATTTCCTCGATCTCGTCTAGCCTGTTGCTTCGTGACGATATGCAACCGCGAACCGGAAATTGGCGACAACGAACAGTGTTACGCCCTGTACCGTGGGAGTGTGTAATCATTTTTTCCGGGAGCGTCCGCGCTGCCATTTCGAGTGCAGTCGCCATATTAAACAACCCCGCGACGCACGGTTCGAGCATTTAACGTGCGGCGTCCTATCCGCTTTTGCATTACGGTCACGAGCCAACCTTTCACGGTTTCACGGCTGTTAGAATCGTAACAGAGACAAGACCTGGGCCTCTTCCAGGTTCGACGCGGCGCGTGCTCCGGATTGTTAGTGTTGCTTTTAACAGCGGAAGGGAAATTACTTTCACTCGTTCTTTTTTTCGACTGCCTTCTTCGCCGCGCCTCCGATATTGTATTAAAACCGGCCACGACGGCTTCTACTTGTCGTAACCATACAGAATCCCATAACTTGAAAACCACTTCCCGTGGTAATTGTATACAACCCGGGGCAAATAGACAGCACTATTCATGATTTATAGCACTATCTATTTTCAGTAAATTTTTGCACCGTCATTTACAAAATGCCATTTTTTGATACTATTTGTAGAAATGATATGGTCTATGTAAAAAAAACGTAACGTGTTAAAAATCATATAGTCTTCAGTGATGGTTATAATTATACCATCTTTGGTTAAAATGATCTCTGTTTAGTAAAAATTAGAGTTTAATTTACTTAGAATTAAAAGAACAAGAATCAATTATTTTCTGTGATACGATTTTAACCAAAAATGGTATGATTATAACCATCACTGAAAAATATATGATTTTTATGTGTATCAACGTAGCTTTAGTTTCTTTAACGTTACAATCAAAACTTTGTTTTAATAAAATCTTTCAAAATGATACGATAAACATATATAGATTAAATAAAATTGAATTTGTCTAGTCCATATAATTTTATTTAAAAGGGAAGCATTTTTAAAGTAATAAATTAGGATAAAATGATAGTACATTTAGTTAAAAATTATGTACAGCAATAATTCAGCGAACAATATTTAATGCTTAATATTTTTAGGCTCTTCATTTATATTTAATAACAATTATCATTTTCTTTGGCAAAGATTTATTTAAAGAAATACCTTAATTGTTTTTTGTTCCAATTGTTTCATCTTGGATATACTTTTTAATAAATTAAAAAAAATCTTGGTTTTAATATTAAATAAATAAAAATGACGTTACTTTTTATAGTTTTTAACCATTTCCTACAGGAAGACTAGGTTATCTTTCAGAATTAATTAAAGAAAATCACATAAAGTAACTTTTTGCAATGAATTCCAGTATGATTCAGTACCGCAGACTCATTTTTGCATCATGCTACAGTGAATAGTGCGTGTTGTAGACAACGCTGAGTCACTTGCTGATAACATAGAGTATCTTGTATAATTTATCATAAAATTAATTGCTATAAGAAGCGGTCAATCGAGAATTCAATCGATCGATCCCATTCAGAAGTGCCTGCCATAAATCGATTGAACATTATTCTAGATTCAATAATTAACTTTTAATGTCATTGATCAATGTTGTTGCAACATTATGGACGACTACTATACGATTAAATTCAAAGGACTTAGTAGAGTTAGATATTTGGAAATAATTCCATCACTGTCATCTTGCAATTATTATTATTATTTTTTTGTTATATTATATTATCATTTTTATGTTACATTATATTATTAATGTATATGTTATATTATTATCTTCCAATTATTATTATTTTTGCAAAACGATATATTGTTACGGCGTCTTGTCTAAATCATGTCTTTATAATATAATGCTGTCTTATGATGAACGACATGTCAAAAAACAATAGAAAACAAGGAGTTTCTTTGTAGTTGTTACACTGATAGACAGTCGTGAGTCAAGATCGAACAGTTCAAATCTTGTTCGTGTTGCACATATTAGTTGTGAATATGCCACGTAAAGGGAATAATACCTCGTTTAATGTACGCCAACTTGTTATTTATCATCGCGAAAAAGGAAAATCGTATAGAGAAATCGGAATATTATTAAATTTGAGCAAGAGCACTGTTGCGGACGTTGTACGAAGATATAACCGTAAGGATAGAATTGAATCTATCCCTCATAAAGATCGCCCAAAGTTACTTAACGATCGCGATAAACGTAATATTATTAAGAAAATAAACGTAGACCCTAGTTTAAGTGCCACAAAATTGACAGCAGAGTTTTTTGAGAAAACCGGCGAGAAGATTCATCCCGAAACAGTTCGCCGGATGCTTCATGAAAATGGATATCATGGCAGAGTTGCCCGAAAAAAGGCATATGAGCCGTTCAGTGCACACATCGACTACTCCATAAAACAAAAAGTCGAGAAACGCGATGAAATGATGTACATTGATTTTTAAAATTCCTGTTATAACATAGATTCACATATATAATGTAGAATGAATAAATACAGATATAGCTTTCATTTAACGTATAATTTAATGTATAAAATTAATATTATTTAATGTATAAAATTAACAAGAAAGAATAGCTAAAAAGAAAAAAAGAAAAAAAAAATTTTGCCGTTTAATGGTGTTAATCTTTATTATTCAGGAAAGTTATTATAAATATAAAAAGTTATGACTATACCAAGTGCTTTGACACTTAAATTTAAGATTTTTCAAAAAGTGGAGTTAATCGATGTGTGCACTGGGCGGCTCATATGTATATTAACGCTATTAATCGAAAAAAGCGAATACTCTTCACTAAAAAATACACTTCTAAAGAAGAAACATGGTGGAAAGGTGTAATTTTTGCAGACGAAAGCAAATATAATATTTTCGGATCCGATGGACACAAACTTATATGACGTAAAGCTAATGAAGAGCTTCTTACTAAAAAATTTAAACTAACGTTGAAACACGGTGAAGGAAGAGTTTGGGGTTGTGTCTCAGCTGCTGGAGTAGGTAAATTAGTCTTTATTGATGGAATTTAAGACAAAAATAAATATTTAAATATTTTGAAACAAATTTATTAAAAAGTGCTATTACTATGAACATTCGTAACAATTTTAAATTTTACCAAGATAATGATCCCAAACATAAATCACGTATAGTTCAAGAATATTTATTATATAATTGCCCAAAAGTATTGAAAACTCCTCCATAATCACCAAATCTAGATCCGATTGAAAATTTATGGGATTACTTAGATCGTCGAATCAGAATGTCGCCAATAAAGTCCAAACAAGAATTAAAATTACGATTAACCGAAGAATGATCATGTATTCCATTAGAATATTTAACTAAAATTATTTCGAGTATGCCTGAACGATTAAACCATGTAATTAGGCAAAAGGGCAATCCAACAAAGTATTAATATCAATTTATTTTTGTTAAAATATATGTATATCCTTAATGATCAGATTATAATTTGTAAAGTGTCCGAATATTTTTGCGACGTCAAAATTAAGCACTAGTTCATTTAATATCATTCAATTTAATATCAATTAACAATGAAACTATACAAATTATGTAAGTTAAACTTATGTTTGTAGAATCTAAACTAAGTGTTCTGACTTATTAAAAAACTATAAATTCATTAGTTCAACAAAGAGTAAAAATACGGAGTAAAAATTTCTCAAATGCGATGGTGTCCGAATATTAATGCGGCCCACTGTATCTAAACTAAGCAATATATTAGCAACACCATCTCTTGTGAGAATCGACATATTAACTGAAATATACCTATTAATACAATTCAGTATTGCGATGCTATAAATAAAATGTCGCAACACGTTACGAGTAGAGTTAATGAAATTCGCAACGATATAAATAATGCTCGATCGTTACACCGTTTCGAGTATCACTAGGAAAGGATGTTCCAAATCCGCCAGCCGATCTAGATATCCAGCTTTCCTCCGAGAAAGTAAATTGTTTTAAACGCAGCTGGAAACTATTTTCGCCCGGATCCGATAATTGGCTAATTTAACGAGCGCTGGAACTCCGATCGCATTTGTTATCAAGTTGCGATGGACTTCCCTCGATTTTCCATGCACACTTTCTGTCGCGATCCACGGTAATTTCCTTAATTGATGCCGGCGCAATCAACATGGACGGTAATTGCTTCGACAAACATTAATATCGCCGCGAAACCGATCGAGCCACATTTACAAAGTGCGCGTTGCGCTATCCGACGATCGTCGATCCGGATTAGAGATTCGGTGAACGATGTTTGCGAGAGCGGCGAATTTGTTTAGCAAATATATGGTACAGAGTTTGATAACGATGATGTAAAAGTAGAATTATTTTGGGACCATCGAATAAATATAAGAATAAACTTAGGACTGATCGTTCTCAGGATATGCATTCAATTGAAAATAATTAGCACACTGCGAAACTATGCAAAGACAATTTCTTATATGCATAATTATTTGCATTTTTTGCTTGCGATATAATTTATAGAAATCTGTTTTCCTAAATGATTTTGTCCTGACTCGATGTAGATATTTTAAACGATTTTGGAGGAATAGATTGTAGGATATTAAATAAATGAAGATCAGGTATTAGACAGATAGCACGAGAACAACGTATCGAATGTCGTATGAATGTCCTAGAAACGTCCTGTGTTACGAATCAAGACGTTTTTTATACTTAAAAGAAATCGCCCACAGTGCTTTGAATAATTATAAATTCGAAGTATCATTTATGTATAATATATAATATTTAATTCATTTAATAAATATTACATATAACATATAATATTTAATTCATTTAATAAATATTATATATAACATATAATATTTAATTCATTTAATAAATATTATATATAACATATAATATTTAAGAAAATGCCAATGCTTTGTAAAATATAAAATCGATGAATAAAGTAAATTGCATAACGACTCATTACGAATGTGGTGTAAATTACAATAAATATGCAATATTAATATCATATGTTAATATAATTTAAGTAATATTTAATTTTTCGTAATTGAAACATGATTTTTGCAATTGACTAATTATGAAAATGGTGTATGTCCATTTACGGTCCATTTATATAATCAAATGCCGTATTAATAAATTAGTTGAAACATTGTCAGACTTGATTAATTTATATTAACATGATCAACCGTGACATAATTAATTTACATATTTAAGCTGACTAATACGCTAACCTTTCTTTTCCCGAAACAACAGAAAAAAATTTACTTGCACCACTATCAAGCTAAACGGTCCATATAATGAATTTAAAATTGCAAAATCCACTCGAAGGTGTTGAAGGTAGGAGTCCGTGGCTCGCGGAGACGCCTCGCGGTTGAAATGGCTCAAGTAACAGGTACTCTTCCTTAATAATCCTTTCACGCCGGCTGACCATGGACATTATCTACTTTAACTGGCCGTAAACCCACGTTCTTGCCTGGGCAAGGTCCTCCTTCAGGATCGAGCGACTTCCAAGCGTTCCGAGTCAGTAAGAAGCGAAAGAAAAAGGTCTGGCCAGGGCTCTTTGAAAGATCGTTTCCGTTAAATGGATTAGAGACCAAGGTTTGGCAACGCACTATTATTCCCCCGCGAGCCAAGGATTCCTTTCGTAACGCGCGCTGCCGCCGGAATCCTCACGCGAAACGGCAACCATTATTATTTATAGAAACGCTTGTAATAGTTATACGTGGCTTCGTTCGGATCTCAGACCCGTGACCTACGAACGAGACCGGGATTACTATCTTTATGTCATGGACAGGGAAGAATGCAACGATTGATACGGATCTAACTCGCGTTGCAATTTCGCGGAATTTGTTCTCTCCCCGTCGTTTCGCCAACGAAACTGAATACAAAGGATCCTCCGCTTTATCCGGGCTTTATCGTGTACGAGATACATTGACTTCTGTTATTATTTGAACACTTTTGTGAAACGAAATAACTTTTTTCAAAGTGGGCTAGACGATTTGAATTTTTCTTAAATAGAGGGATTAGATAACAATACGTGTACAACCCGTAGCAGAAAGTTTCCAATAAAAACTGTTTGACACAAAAATTTTACTGCCGAGAAAACTGCCGTGTTTGGGGATATTAAAATGTTATTGTGTATAATTAAAATCGATCAGAAATGTAAGGCAGTTTTATAAGAAATAATTAACCAGAAAATAACACAATATAGAGGAGAAACAAAATCTGCAATTTGTAGTATATATAGTATACCATATATGTATGTATCATGATTAAACTACTTTGTTAGAGTTTGCTTATTACTTAGAATGATAAAGCAAGGTAAAAAGCTCTCGTTTTTTTAAATTTTTTAATATATTGTATTATCATTTATTATTCAGAGTTCATAATTTAAGTAGATAGCCTAAAATAATATTATAAAATATTCTAATATTTTTGTGCATGCTGAATATTTCATCGACATCAATTGATCCTAGAACGACACTGTAGGGTTGCCGGTGACTCCATAACATTTTTAAATTGTATGCAAACATATAAATAAATACTGAAACATCGAGGTTTTTCTTATTCTACTGACATATTTTATGTTTAGAAAATGAAAAAATAATATTTTGATTATTAAGATTTTGTTATGAATCGTCTGCAACCCCATGATGTCACTTGTGTTGAAAAATGAAAGGGGGTTGGTCTAGGGTTATTGTAAAAATTACAATAAAAACTACCAATTTTAGCAACTGCAGATTTCGTACAATTTTTTATCAATCGTGAACTACGATTTTTGACAATCTTTAATTTGTTGTAACACTCTACAACATGAACTGATTTCAATAAAATTTTCAGTATATGCGTATGTTACCGAAATCTGTAACAGACATTTTAAAAAATTTTGTTACAGGCTCACATAAAAATGATAGAGACGAAAAATTAAAAAATATTTTTGCCATTCCAAGTAATAGTCTTTAGTATAGTAAAGTATAGTATTTAGTATATTAAATTTTTGTATACTTGTCTCTAGTACACTAAACTTTGGTACACCTATTTCTAGTATAGTAATTACTCTATCATTAAAAAAAAAGATCGAGGCACATAGTTCAGTTCGAAAAAAGTCATTACGTACCGGATAATGTACGGTTTCGCTTTAAATCGTCAGCTTAAATCCGTTCTACGAAACGTGTTTATGACTCTCAAAAATGAGCGTCCAAAGTCCTCGAATTAATGTAAACATGCTCGCTTGAGCTGTTGCGTGAATTAAAAAAACCGCTTTCGAAATGGTCTACATAGGACCATATTGTGACAAGAGCGCAGAATGATTTCTGTGCAACGCGAGATTGTCACAATCGCGAATAAAAGAAAACGTCTGCGCAACGCGTGTCGCAAACGACGAAAAAAAAAGATTCATAATAATTCGACGATCAGCGGGTCTAAGGAGTCGTGAAACCTCGAGCTGAATATACAGGACGGAAAGCGTTCGTTTTTTTCTGTGTTTTTTCGATGTTAGTTATGTAAACAACGGACAGACGAAGGCGCGGTTAATTAAATGGAAAGAGTTCGGGGAAGGAAGCGACCGTACGGGGGAGAAAAGGGGGACGGCAAAAGAGGTCCGTTTTCCCATGTGGTCCGCTCTTGACCGACATTACCGATCCGCAGCCAGCCGGGCGAAATCGTTGCCGTTTTTTAACGTCGCCTTTGCATAACAACCGCTCGATGCGACGCTGGAACACCATCGCCATTCGTTCAGCTAGACAAACGAGCTTTGTTGCGGGTATTGTTGCATCATTTCGGCGGGAATCGGTAGAGCAGACCACGCCCTTTACGACGAAGCTTCGCGTACTAACACGTGTGAAACGAGTTTCATTCATCGAGGTTCGGTGTCGTCGCTTTCGGGCCATCGGACAATTGATTTTCAACATTCTGTAAACATTTCGAGGTTATCTCCGCGTACAATTGTTCGCAGGAAGCTAAGGTATCGTATTACATTGTTTGGAATGTATTGCGAGCAAGCTAAAGTATAAAAATAAATGCGCAACTCGGAAATATTTAAATGAATCAAAATTGTCAGTAATTTGATGTAATTTAATGTGAAATCAATAAAATGGGAATTTGGAACATATTAAATGATTAAGGGGATGGATATTGTCCAAAAATTGTGGATTTAAAGGGAATATAAATTAGTGTTGGCAGAAATTTTATTTAGACATTGAGTGACAGATAACGAGTCAAGTATTTATTTGATACTTTTATTCAATTAAATGAAAGTTTATATCGAACAAATTTTATTTATATAACAATTCTAGCAAGAATTTATTTCTACAGGAACTAAATTGAAAATAATTGATTTAAATATGAATTATAGGATGTAGTGTTTATCTAGTTGATTACTTTCTTTCATGTTAATTTTTGTAATTAACTTTTTAGTGAACTGATCATTGACGCATGATTAAGTAACCTTCCTTTGGATGCAAAGTATCTCTCAAGATTGAGATTGTTGAATGCTTAAAAATTGTGATAATAATTTGCGAATATTTTTACAATATTTATTTAGAATTAAAAGCTGTAGAATTATTCGTATAAACAAACATAATAATTGATAACGAATTATGAATGATTCGAACAAAATATTCGACTAAAAGGATATCATTTGAATAATTATTTTACATAAATATGTACTCGAAATAATTCGAAGAATGCTCAACTACTTACAATAGGGCAATACAAATATTTTCTTAATAAATAATTAGTAATGGTATTATAGGAATCAGAAATTTCTTTTGTTCAACGTAGAGAGTAATATCAATGATTACTTCTTCAAACAATTTTAATTTTAATTTTAAGAAGTAATCATTGATATTACTCTACGTTGAACAAAAGAAATTTCTGATTCCTATAATACCATCACTTAATTCAATTAATAAAATTAAGCGATTCCAGAAATCCTTTGTTTTCCTTGATCACTCCTCCATAGAATATTCATGGTATGTAGTTAGTTCAGTCTTTCAACATTAACGCAATACCCGCCATTGTCCTTTTTAAGAACATATACATATTAAAATTTATAATATTAATCTTTATTATGTTTGCAATAATTTATTCGGTCAATGTCCCAAATATGGGACAGGAAATATTTCTAAAATTTGCAAATAAATAATAATAATAATAATAATGATGATCAATTCAGTTTAAATAAGTTTAAGTATAGTTATGTTGCATATAGATATTATTATAATTATATTGATTTTTGAATTGCGGCGGTTAATGGGTTAACAAAACCCTTGCGAGCCGCGGCGTCGACCTCCTCTCCGATTTCAATTAACCTTGTCATAGGAAAAATTGTTTCGACGGCGCAAATTTTTTCATAGGGCTCCAAGGTCCGTATTGGATAAAGCCGACCCTGACAAAACTTCGCGTTAAGTGTCAAGAATCGAAAGAGAACGTGACCAGCCACGCGTGACCCTCTCACGCGTTCGGCATCGATGTTTTGAAAACACTTAGTGTCTGACATCCCCTTGGAACAGGAACCTTGCGAAAATACCGTACAATATATGGCAATGTGTGGGGTAGCACCCTCCATTTAATTTCGTTTTCGTAAATCTTTTAACCTGCCCACGAATATTTTTCAGAATTTCCCTTGCCAAATCCTTTATCCTTTTTTTTATTTAAACGAAATTCCCTTTTATGTGAAAAAATAAGTATTAAACGGTATTTAATACTTGTTGTCCACACTCCTGTGATTTCAAGGTTAGCTTTTTTTACAAATTTCAAACAGAATGTTTTACTTTGCATGAAATATTATTATATTATTTATTATTACTGCCTTCAGTCATTTCAGCTTATACAAAAGGCTGCAATATTGTACATTGTATAGTTAAATGTTACAATCCATTAAAAAGTGATATATAAGTTTCAGGTCGAAAATCATTACTTATTAATTTTTAATTTTTTAGAAAGATTAATTTTTTGAAAGGATCTCAGAAAGAATAATTAAAAGAAAGAATAATAATTAATCTCAAGTTTCAATAGATTTCGAATTAATAAATTCGCGACCGCTTACGTGAATTCACGTCATTTTAAATTCTATTAAAGCAAGTATAGCAAATATAATAATTATAACAATTATAACAATTATAAAAGTCTGTTTATTTCAAACAGCACATAATTTCAAAATCAAATGTTTCAAAACAAATTTTATCATTTTTGCGATCTATAGTCTATTAATTAATTTTCAGACTTTTGTAAAGATTTCAGATAGAATATATTTAATTTTATATGAAACATTCTGAAATAATTTATTTGAAGGCCCAATAGTTCCAAAGTTAATTTTCTAAAACGTTTTAGAAAGAATGTTCTATTTTGCACTAAAATCTGCAGTCTAATAATTAATCTCGACGTTCAGGGGAAACATAATGAACATATCAAAATGTTTCAAATAAAACATTTCACTTTACATGACAATCTACAGTCTATTAATTAATCTCTGTACTCGTCGCTTCCAAGACTAATTTTCCCGATTTGTTCGAAAAGCAACATTTATTTTGCACAACGATTCGCAGTGCAATAATCACTGGTACAGTGATTTCGAATGAACTTTTCCATAAGATTTGACACACGCCATTAAAGTGGATAACGATTCGAGGCACGGGTTGTCGAAAAGAATGGCGTTTCTTTTCCCCTATTTCACACGTGTTTAATGCCGGGCGAGAAAAAGAGTCTGGCGTCATTAGCGCCGAGGGAATTATTTCGCCGACGGGACGATTGCATCGGGTGCAAGATCGCTGCGCCGTACAAAAGGCATATTACCTATGCGGAGAAGCGAACAGGCGAGCTTTGTTCCAACGCTCCTAATCATTACGACACTTCCTAACGTAACGGAGGCGGCCACGCCTCTCGCGCCTCGCGTTCCTCTTCTTGCCAAATTAATTTCTTTACTCGACTATCCATCTCTACCGTCTCGCCAGCACGATGCGCAAGAAAATCGTCGATTAATTCGACGACCTGGATCGAGACACCCTTAACCCCTTGCACTCTAATAACGAGTCAGAGTAGTGATAAAGATTTCATGCATGGCCTACTAAGTATGAATATTATTAATTTATTTCAAATCGAAACCAAATTTAATTCTTCTGTTAGCAAAGTATGGAAACGAAAGTAAATAAAGACAATACAAGAACTAGGAATTGTCTAGTCCTATTAAAGAATGTATTAAAAACGAATAAATGCTAATTAACGCAGCATGAAGGAATCATAGTGCAAGGGGTTAAGGAAATGTTCGAAGCCGATAAAAATTGCTGGCGTGAATCTTTGCCTATAGTTTCTATTTTTATGGAGAAATTGTAGTTATATGACTATACATAGTTATATTAATTAATTATGTAATTATGGCACTGTCATTTGGATCTTTCACTTGTGCATCTTTCTAGGATCATTTAGGATGAACCCCTACAAATTGCATAAATATTAAATTAAATTAAATAATAATAAAATAAATTCCACAATGTATAAAATGCTTCAGGTTATATAAAAAGAAAATATTTGCTCTAAGTCTGGAAAAATATTTTGGATTTCCAGTTAAAATGTCTCCGACAGCAAAGGGTTCAAACTTATGGTATATAACCATACACAAAAATAGTGAAATCAATGCAGTGATGCTGTTTACGTAAACTAAATAAAACAGTTATAAATATGTCACTTCATTGATTCCATTTTTTTTTTACGTTAAGGTATTTGTCTTGACACGAGCTATGATAATATGTGAAGTAAAAAATACATTTATCATACTATTTAAGAAAATGAAGGCGATGTTCATTCTGATGCGACGCCATCAATATTTGTCGAGAATCTGTTATGTTAATAATGAAGTTAATAAATTACAAAGGTCAATTTTATTGTCAACCCCTTGAACTACGATTTTTTTTATGCCTTCATTAGCACTTATTTCTTCTTATAGTTTACTTAATTTACCAGACAAGTTTTATTCCATGTATCGTCTTTAGCTATTCACGTTTCGAAACTTTGATAACAGAAGAAACTAAATATTAATTCGAGTTAGAAGAAATTAATAAAATTCATATTTAGTAGATCTTGCATGAAATCTTTACCACGAATCTAACTCGTTATTACAGTGCAAAGGGTTAAATAGAAAATTTATAGAAAATTAATAGAAAAGTCTTTCCTCATTCTAAAAAATATAAAAAAATTAAATATTCACGTCAATATTTACCTCAACGATCTTAGCAAATATTTAAAAAAAAATTAACTCAGTACTCGAATAGTCAAGCGTGATAATATAAGGGAGAGTTGCCATAATCGTACCACTTAAGCAAATTTTAAAAATGTGTAAAACTGATAATCTTATTTATATAAGTAATTATTTAGAGTAATACGCTGACACGTTATTGAATCATTTTTTAACTTTATAAATGTGTAAAAGGACTTATTATTTGAATTCTCAAAAAAGTTGAAAAAGTACGATTTGGCAATCTATATCCTAAATCATACCTTCGTTATAACTTTCATAATGTAATACCTTTAACTTTTACAATTACATAATTGAGTTTATTGCTTCAAATTGGAGTATACTTTCATTAAATAAAATCGCTTTTGAAGAAAGATATGTAATTTTATATATTCACATAGTAATCCGACATTTCACATGCACCAACCTAATATTTATTTATCAATAAATGTTCCCCCGGGCTTACAAAGAATACCCGCGGGTAATTACAAATCCACTGCTATTTTGCGGGCGCTAAGAAAAATATATAATAATAAAATAAAAGTATGTAGACAAAATTAATAATGAAAACATTGGCTAACCAACCGATCTTCCAATGGGTGTTACTAATTACCTTCGCAATTTCAAGCGAAATCTTCAATTTAAAATGAAATACAATCGAATAGAAACTGGTACGATATTTGCAACTTCCCCGGTAACCTCTAAACTCGAAGAAGAAAGTGACCGTTGTGAAACGAGTTGCACGAAAGTTAATTCACCGATTAACAGATTAGAGGCGTTCGCAGCCTAAAAATCGGCCGAAATCTCCGAAAGTTCCTGTCCGAGCCGGAAGTCGAAGCTCGGCCAGGTCGTTCCGCCGTCCGTGGCGGGGAAAGAGAAAAAGAGCGGCACGTGGACGATCTGCGGCCGTGTGTTCTCCAGTCAGAGAAAAAAAACGGAAAAAAGGAGCCGAGGAAACCGCAGGTGGGGGTGGAGTGCCGGGAGAACGCAGTAGGAGGACGAGGGCTTTTGCCCGGAACGGAATAGTCGCCGGGTGGGAGATAGATATAAGGCGATCGTCCCGGAATAACGACTATCAGTGTGTACCGCGGCGTTTTCGCATATACCAGTGAAACGGGACACCCCTCGAACTCTCGAGCAACGATGCTGAAGGTACGCTGCTGCGGGGTGGGACAAAGTCGGCTTGTGTGCGCGCGCGCGCTCTTTCTCTCTCTCTTTCTCTCTCGCGTCCCCAAGTTTTCCGCCGGGTATTTCTTGTGCCGGATAGATTCGTCGGGATATTTTTCAGAACTTTCCCTAATCGGTCCTCGGCCTATCTATTGTAATTCTTCGAGGCTTCTCTGTGAGAGAACTTTTCCTCGGACACACCGGGGGAGCGAATTGGGTCGCTCTTCCGGAATAAATTCACCCTCGGCTCTATGTCCCGCCGGTTCGGCCATCGTGGACGCTGAATACACGCGGATAGGGTCGGTCCTTATTGTCGCGAGAAGCATTCTTCTTGACCACCAGAAATTATTTTAACCCCTTGCATTCGATACCTCTCGAGTGGTGACGTGACGTCAAATTGGACTTTGGGACGATGATGATGGTGACTTGACGGCAAATTGGCTGGCGTATTCGGTAATGGAGACTTAAGTCGAATGGACTCCCTCTATTTAGTAATGGTAACAGCGTCAAACTGATTCTACACCAAAAGTTATAGCGGACGCGGTATTAATTTGTCGTTGTATCATTAATTGATATTAATTGATACGGAGTCAGTTCGATGACATGTTACCGTGTTTGATGTGTAATCAATTTGAAGTTAAGTCATCATCATTCAGAGCTGTGCAGAATTATAGTTAGATTGCTAAAAGAATTACAGCTATAAAGTGATTCGATCACATTAATTACGAATTAGGATGTAATTGATTAGAATTATGAATTTAAAGATAATAGATAATAAGATGTTGAAGCAAATCACGCGACTATTCCAAAGTGAAATAGCAAATTATAAATTAAACGAATATTTTATTTGCAAGTAATTGTTAAATTTTTATATTTAATAGAAAAATCAATTATTTTAAAAACGCAAAAATGTATCTTACTTCTTGAAAGTTTTTCTTCCAGAAGAACTGTATTTTAATTGTATTGTATTTCAATTGCACTCCCGATTAAAATAATTAGTAATTCAATTAACTGAAAGGTTCGAATAGCAAAACTGAAATCCTTTGTGGTCTAAGATTTTATTAGTTGCTGTTATAATTTAATTAACTGCACAATTTTCAATTCACATGATCCCCTATTTTTAAACCAATTGAATAATCTTCAATGAATTTTAATTCTACCTCGAGTTATTAACTGCAAATTCAGAGCAGTCTTCTGTGCATTTCATACATATGAAATTAAGTGTTATGAATCATGCAACAGTTATGTTTTTAACAGTTTCTTTTCTAAATATAGACAATTCTGATAATATAAAAATGATTTTCGAACGCGGTGCAACAATTTTTAATGGTGCCTCGGTGTCGCCACTCGCGTGCGAAGAATTGGAAATAACAAATCTAAAATAATGACAAATAATAAAAATAGCTAATAACAAATGCAAAATAATGGCAAATAATATAAATAACTAACATCAAATCCAAAATAATAATAACTAATAGCAAATCCAAAACACAATTCTATGAGACATATACAACGACAGTTTTTGTTATTGTTCCAATACGGTTTTATTGTTGTTCCAATAATTCTCTTATAGTATGATTCTGTAAACTCTCCAGGACACGATAATATATTTTGTTAATAATATTAGGAGCATATTTAAAGATTTAATATGTAAACATTTTTAAAGAATTTATTTAGAACTAAATTTTAGAGCTTCTCTTTGATATAGCGAATTTAACAATACTTAATATATTTTTTAAAATAGAGGGATAAAAATAAAACTGAATTTTATTAAATAATAGAAGTGACTTTCTTTCGTCAGAAAATACCAAGAGAAGGTGCACGCTTTGTTTTTGCTTGCCAAAATAAAAGAGTTAACGTTTGTTGGACAGCTATCACTATTGTTAGGAGAAATTATCCCGAAATTATGTTTTCGTTCTACTTTCCTGCTACTTTTCGCCTCGATCACCGATATTGGGAGCTTCGACGTCGTTTCGATACCCGGCCAAATTAATTTCGTAGAGTTATATTGTCGTTTGCTCGATATTTAGGAGCGTCGATAGATGTCCCATCAGAAGAATGGTAATTCACGAGGGTCTGGTAGTTCGGAAAATAATCTTCCGCTGTATCTTATTCATCGACTTGCTTGTGAAATTAACATATTATAATACTATTCAAAAATTTCCCGCCCTCGGTTTCACAATTTAACAATGGCCTTACACTATAATTAAAACGTAAATTCTATGCTTTTTACGAGACTATATGCAGTGACAAATAAAACGATAAGAAAAGTAATGAACATAACCTTAACTGAGTTTAAAATCTGCATTATGCACCTATTTTAATTCTACAAAACAATGAATCGATGTAAAAATGTATTGATTGTTATAGAAAGTGAATAATAGCCAGGTGAATGTAATAAACTTATAAAACTGAGAATTTAGAAACTTATGTAGCTAGAGCAATACGATATTAAAAATATTTAAACGATTCTAAACGTCTAAAAATCTCGGCAATAATTTATCTGTAGCTCAGCAAAATTAATAACAGTTATAATGTATAAATTGCACCTACAAGATAGCGAATACAGAAAAACTATAGTTTAAGCTATAATGTAGTATATAATGTATTATAAATATAATGATATATAATACATTAATATATAATATGTAATTAACTATAATATATATAAAATAGAGAAAATTAATAAATAGCCTTACGCAGGACCAAGATTTAAAAAAAAAAACAAGAGATTCACAACGAAATTGTTCAAAAATTGAACAAGCATGAAATTTCAGTAATAAAATGACGAGTGCAGATCGTGCAGTTTCTGATAACATAGACAAACGGTAGACAATAGAACATCGGTAAAACGCGTCTTCCTACGATTGCGAAGAGGTTCTACAACTCGACGAAAATTGAAAGAAGGTTTCCTTCAGCTCCTCGCGACTCGTTTAGAATTCACAATCGGTTTGCTAAAAAAAAAAAATTTCATCCGAAGACAAAGAGGCTGGTTTAATTAGACACCGACGGAACAACGACCCAGGGAAAGATCTGTTCCCAGCGATGCCAAGAACCACAGCACCGGAAACTCGTTTTGCCGGATAGACGATAGATTCTATAGGAGATAACGCTCCGCTCATAGACGATACTCGGGGAAGTTTCGTTTGCGGTTTATCGCTGGCATCCACACAACGCGGTAAATTGATGGCGGGGCTATGACCACTTCCGCGGATTCGTATTAGTTTACGGGGCAAGGTCGAGAAAGTGAGAAGGGACACTTTTATTGGAAGACGACACACCGGTAACACGAGAAACTTTCTCGGCGCGTGAGTCGACTTTCCTCGCTTTCCGTTCGTCGAACTCGTCACACGGTTGCCAAAAACTCTTACGGTCTTTTGTGTCGGTTGTAATAACAGCAATAATAATGATAATAATAATAATAATGATGATGACAACAATAATAATAATTACGACATATCGATTCCGAGTGATAAAAACATAATATCCAAATACAAAGAAAAAATAGAAAAATATGAAGACCTCAAAATTGAAATACAAAGAATTTGGAAATAAATGAAAGTCATAGTGCTACCGTTCATTATCTCAGCCACAGAAATCACACCACACTCGTTCACAGAAAACTTAGTTAAATTAAATCTAAAGAAAAACACACACACGTACATCCAAAAAGCAATAATACTAAAAACATGTCAAATGGTTCGGTCGTTCCTACAACTAGAAACATAAAAACATACAATAGAATGAAACAACAGTTAGACTTGGCTCTATGCGCGTCAATCGAATTAAAACCCAGATATAACACTGGAGGAAAAAAGAGATAGTACTGGTAATAGTAATAATTTGTTTACTGGTTAAAGCTATTTAGTTAAAGCTGACATAGAGATCTTACGATCGCGATTTAGTTAAAGTACGCACGTAATAATATTGTTCTCGATAATAAACATTTAATATTAACCTTATGCACTAGAAGCCATTTTAATTGTAAATTTGAAATCACTTTTCTGCCTTGTAATATTTTCATTTTATGTGACAAAGTGTATGTTATGCATATGAAATTGATTTGTGACTCGTAACAACAGTTCCACTTTGAATTATTTTTCAAATCTACAAATTCAACATCGTAAGTGTAATAATTATTTTAGGACATAATAGAACAATTTTAATGGTGCCTTAGGGCTACCACTGGAGTGCAAAGTGTTAAGGAACCTCTCAAAGAGGTTTTCAAAATGGATCTTTGTTTTTGAGATATTTTTCTTTAAAGATTGTACGCAACTAGCTTTTTCAAGGGTGTTAAAAATTAAATTCAATATTCTTTCTATAAAGGGTATCCCAAAATTTACCTGAGATCGTATAATAAGGAGTTTTTGAGGTCATTTGAAGCAATTTATTCCTTTACAAAAATTTTCCCCGAGGTATCCATAACGAATTATTAACGAGAAAGAGTGACCAACGAGTGACCGAGTTCATCTGACGCGAGACGATTGATTCAACGAGCGAACGAAGCTCAATTCTGCCGATTAGTTCGGTCACCTCGCGTCAACCGAGCTCACCTCTCATTGGTCACTCTCTTTCGTTAATAACTCGTTAAGGACACCTCGAAGAAAATTTTTGTAAAGGAAAAAATTACTTCCAATCACCTCAAAAACACGTCATTTTCCAATGTTGAGTAATTTCTACGAACATAAATGATCTAAACTACCAGAAAAATCTCAAAAAGAATTCTCTCTTTCAAACATTAAAAAATCGAATTTTATCTTCTGGTGAAAGAATAAAACCAATTGTCCGACTCAATAGACTCAATTTAGACATGACTTTGGAGTCCGAAGAATAAGATCTATTTAAATTGGAATCGTTTACGCCTAAATGAAACATCAGTTCTCACGGTCTAGAATCGAATGAAGTCGCATCTGAACCAGAGTTCGGGATGCGTCTGAATTCGTACGAAATGATCTAGATAAGCAACATCCAGGCTACTCTTCAATTAAGATGCTATAAAGATAAGTTAATAGTGTTGACGTTCGTGATGAGAAGAAGCAGATTCACGCAGTTGTCGTAGATGGAAATGCATAATGAGTTGGAGGTACAATGGCCTGCAATGTCTGCTCTAAAAAGTATAATACTAGTGCAGATGTCTTAATTTCTGCGTCTGCCCAATTACTGTATCACGGTTTTAAAAAGAAAAGAAAATGGAACAAGAAAAGGTTTATACATAAAATGATTCATACTATTACATATTATAATTTATGATTTTAAAAATAAAATAAAGTAGAAAAAAAAGATTTATACATAAAATGATTTATATTTTTTAATATGTTTACTTATCAACATGTTAAATATAGAGAAAAGTATTGCATAATTTGTGCGTTTTTAAAAATAGAAAACAAATTATTTTCAATTCTATTGTATTTTTTTTTTCTTTCAAAAAAAGCACCGCGATCATGTTTATAAGACTTTGATTCGGCTATCAAAATTTTCGATAACATTATAAGCACGTATGATCGTTTAATTCACCAATTTCATTTCTAATGTTGTTTTATAGATCATGAATTATTATTATATTGTTGGCGTAAACTTTGCTTTTAAAATAACCCCAATGAAAAAGTTCAACGGAGAAAAATCACACGAACGAGATGGCCAATTCGCCGCACCATTTCTTGAAATTGAATTGAAACCATTGAATTTCGATCGCAATAAAGCGATGTTTCCACGCACTATGTACGGTATAGTTTCATTTTATTGAAAATAAACATTGCTTGTGTCGATTCCGTTCAATTTCAGCTGTACATAATTAATAATTGCTTTATCATAACGTGCAGCATTCACTGTAACTGTATCTTCCTTCTCGTTTTAAAAAGTGAATGGACAAAATCTACACGAAATAGTAACTTTTCTTTGATAAAATGATTTTTCTTGAGTGGGTCTTGGATTTTTATCTTCCTTATGCAAAATTAGTTACAAAATGTCACAAGAAATGTTCAATTCTTGAAAGAACAACGTGGAGTTGACGTTAATGATTTATTATCAGCACTTTCACGAATTGTAGCAATGTTTTCATTCGAACGAACTGTTTTTGATCCGCCATGACTTTATTTTATCATTTTGTAAACAAATTGCAAATTATTCGCTCAGATGGACGACTATGTATTTCGAAAAAGTCGCGTAATTTACTATACTGTGCTCCCTATTATAAAAAGAACAGAAATGTAGGCAGATACAGAAATATAAATATAATTTAATATATAATATAATACAACGTATAATATATCTAATAAATCCTCTCAAAGAACATATAATTACAGTGAAAAATACCTTTTTCTATTCCACTAAAAACATTAAATTATTAATTTCTGTCATGCAATAAAAATATGTCTAAATATCTGAAAAATCAAAATACAATTTTTCTGCATCAAATAAAAATTAGGATATTTAATAAGAACCTCGGCAAAGCAAAAATTATCTTAAAGACGCGGAAATTGGAGCATCTACCCTAGTGGTACTTGAGACTTTCGATCGATGCAATGTATATTCTCGTCATGAAATGTCGCCGCGATCGTTTGTCTTAACAGTTCCCACATTTTCCACGAGGAACTTCCCCTAATGCATTTAGCGCATCATTTTACTCATAAACGCGAGAAGCACCGTCATTACTGAAGTTGCGTTTATATTGCTTGTAGTAGCCCGGCCAGCGTAATGTTTGCCATAATCCCGTTAGCTTTATGGCACTTCCATGTCCGTGATATACCGGTCCGGCGTGAATGACGATCTCGAGAAAAAAAATGTCGTGATTCGATGGAAAAACTAATCCGGGAAAAGTTCAAACTTTCCCCTTCTCGCTTGAGCTTCGGAAGAAAGAAAATTCTTTCCACTGGAACAACCGACATAGTCGCTAAACCGAGATCATGAAGCCTTTAGAACTTCCCTGCCCTTAACACGTATTCGTCCGGTAATTTTTTTGTGCCGTCGTTCATGAAATGTCGGCATTTTTTGACACTATCTTATAGAAATGATATGATTTGTATAAAAGCAACGTAACTTGTTACAAATCATATATTTTCCAGTAAAATTTTAGAAAATGATACGAAACGAATTCGTCTTTATATATTTGGTCTACCGGAAAGTTATGTCTGCGAAGTGAAAAAGTATAATCAATTTTTCGTATATTTAATAATATTTATAACACAATAAATATTATAAGTAATTAATACTTCTTCGGGGAAGGGTATAGTTCGAAATATATTTCAGTATGAAATTTGACTATAATACCGATTTGATTCTAACGTCATACACTCAAAGAGATTATTTCCAATAAGCAAAATTATTACGTCTTCTACGCTTTCAGGTGAATTTAGCATGATTTTTACACTAGACACTCCTTCAGAAAGTTCCGAAACGGGTTCTATGTCAGTGTCATGTCACAAGTCATCTTCAAAATCACTATCACTTTTAAGTGATTATTGACTAACTTCTGTTGAAAATAATTATATATATAAGAATATTGTAATATAAAGAATATGTTACATTCTTCGAAAATAAATAAATAATAATCAATTTTGACGCACTTCTCGAAAAGTGTAAAATGTAAAGTGTAAAATAAAAATGCTGCAATCGTGTCTTAGTTGAGTAGAAAGGTTGAGAGCTTGGAAAAAGAGAAACTTGAGTTGATTCGCGCTGTTTCAGGCTTCGAGTCGAAATTAATAATCCCGTGCATTAATCGACAATGAAATTCCAGGTACTGTGCTTGGTGTGTGCGACGCTTGCGTACAGCAACGGCGTGGTTTTGAGCGGTTACAACGGAGGCCACGGGATCTCATATTCCGATTACGAGGGTCTCGAAGGATACGCGGCAGGATCTGCTGACTACGAAGGACACGCGGTACTGCCGACAGTGGCGGTCCCGGTGCACGCGGTTTCCGCCGCACCGGTGCACGTCACCGCATCGCTCGATCACGCCGCTCACGCTTATGAGCACCACGTCGATCATGAGCACGATTACTACGTGAGTATCCGACCACATTAATCATCATCGCCTTCTCAACCTCTTCGGAAATAGTGTCAAGCACTCGCATATTCAACTTCGACATTGTACATTGTTAAGTCTGTGTACAATGTGGATAAAAAGATTAGATGTTGAAATTTGATAATAAAACTAGATGTAAAAAGTAGATACTAAAATTAGATGCAAAAGTGAACTTTGAAATTTGACGTTTTCAAAATGCAATATAATATTATAACCATTGTTTCGTTGTAAGAGTATGTATTATTGACACAGATTTAACATAGCTTGATTAAAAAGCTCATTTTATGCATTTATGAAAAGTGAGCCTCTTACTGGACGAGTGACACCATCCCTGTTCTTTACTATTGCAAAAATTGCACATTTGTCTAATGCTTCATGAAAACTTACAATCTTACAAACAAACTAATGCTATCTTATTTCAAAAAAGGCTTACTATAAAAAATAAAGCGATGCTGCACTAATCATAATTTTGCTTTATCTAAATCTCTTAGCTCAAGAAACACAATGCCACGAAATAATCATCTCAATTTATTTAATTAATCCTTCTCGCATCGAAAACATTTCGTTTACACATCTCCCAATTTCATCAGAATATGTAATCAAGGACTCGTCGTTGCTGCTCCAACCGTGATACTTCTCACTGCGAGGAGAAAAAAACTGTCCCCATTGTGAAACGGGTAGAACAAAAGTTAATTATCCGGTTAACAGGTTAAGTACCCATCCATGCTGCGTACAGTTTCATAAACCATTGTCTAAAATCTACGCTATCTCCGAAAAAATGTTCAAACAGTCCGTTCGACCGAAACCCGTGGAAGGTTACAAAAGCGTGTGTAATGCATACGACATTACGTGTTTGTAAGCTAAAAGTGGATCAGATAAGCGTTCCAGTAGATCGAGCGAGCTAGTTTAGTTCCCATAGAAATTTCGTAACCATGCATCCGCGTAACAGATATCCGTCTAGATGCAGACTGGCAGACTAGCGCAGAGACTAGTACACCAGCAGACGTCGCGTCGCGCGGCGCCGCGAGAAAGCGTCACGGAAACGACCGCGACAATGAGATACGCCGCGGAAGGAGTTCTGATGCGAAGCACCGGTTTACACAGTCAAGAATTTCAATTAACATACACGCGAGCCGGCTGAAAGGCGAAGTCGCATGCCGACAAGTTCGCGTAAAACGCGATCTTTCATGCAAATTATATATTCTTCATATTTCCTAGTCACGATTAACAGAGACCAGTCGACGGTCCGTAATTTGCGCTAATTCAACGAGACTGATTGATTTCTATTCCATTCTAAACGCCGGCAGAGCCGCGCGCACGTTCGTTCCACGACAGATTGCGAATGTTTATGCAAATCAACAATTTTCGAGAGTAATTCGCGGACAAGCGAGTAGTTGACGAGATTGCGTTTTCTGCACTTGAGAGCTCCTATTATGCTTAGCATATCGTGCGCGGAATATTAATCTCTAGAACAATTCTCTTTCGTGGTTGACCAGGTCGTCTGTGTTAGAGGCGAATTAATGACTCATTGTTTCCATTGATCTTGCGATTCAATTTTACTACTGTGAATAAATTTTATTCGAATCGCGGGTGAAAGATATGAAGACTGAGGAATCAAATTTTGTTCGACAAAATTGAATAATTCATTCAATCGATGGTAAATTTATATAGATAAAAATTGTACTGAATACAACTTTAATTGAATAGGGTATTGAATATTCCAATATTATTTTATTTGAATAAGAATTCATTCCAATACAATTTTATTCGAATAATAATTCATTCGAATGAGAATTAATTAATTCAAATACGAACTTATTAGAATAAGATTTCATTAGAATAGGAACTTATTCGATTGTGAATGTATTCGAATAAGAATTCATTCGATTAAGAACTTATTCAAGTAAGAATTCATTCAATTAAAAATTTATTCGAATAAGAATCCATTCTGTGACGAGCTTCGTCGAATAAGAATTTATTCGCGCAGAAAATCATATGCAAAATAATTGGTTTAATAAAAGTGATAAAATATAAAGTGTTGTTACATTGTTGATCGAGTTATTTCTTTCTACATTGCTTATTCGAATAAAAAATTACTTCGACAAAGAATCATTCGTATTACGAATATAATATTCAGAATAACGAATTATTTAAATTAAATATTCGGATAATCGGAATACATTCAGATAATTATCTTAGACAAATATTTATTCGAAATAATCGGAATAATTCTCGACTGTATTGTACAATATTTCGGGTCAATGAAGCTTTGCAATCCATCTTATTGCCATTTAATTTATTGAACCGCGAATTTCAATTTTAATTAAAGTCGATTTTAATTAAAAGCTGAATGCATCCTTTGCTTCAATACACTATTGAATGATTGACATAATAAACGTTGTCGGAGAACTCTGCAAGCTCGTTTGCAGCGACTTCATTGATTTGTAATATTGTCAAATTTGTTACTCAAATATTGTGTAAATATATAATTGACAAGGACAAGGACTCTTCAGGGATACTATCACGTATGTGTCTGTTTAGCTTTTTTTTTTAAATTATGATTATTTCAAGTGTAAAGAAAATGAGACTGAGTTTCAAAACTATTTATTACAGAATCCTTTAGCAATATTAACAAAATCTCATCCAACGAAATGAGATGGATGATAAATAAAAAAGAAACAATTAAATAGATTATTCCCTGTTATAAAAATTCTTCGCTGAAGAGGTTAATAAAAAAGAAACATCAAATACATCTGTTATTACAATACAAACTTCTCGAACAATATTGGAATATTTTTCATGGCAACTTTCGCTACGTTTCTCTTTGAGGTCAGCTCAAAATCGTGTCGTCTAAAGCGTCGAGATTTCACGAAACGAGAAGCAATTTTTCATAAAAATGAGAGTAGTAGTCGTGAGATACGTGGTTACATTTTGTCACTTTAATTGGCTTGTCAACCGTACCTGGAGAGCGGACTTATTTGCTCGGATTTTAAACGCAATTTTTACGCTGATCTGTGAAATCTTTTTAATTTTATTAAGATCAAAAAACCGCAAGAATGTCGAAAAAGTGATCAACATTGCACACATTAACTTTTTAATTTTAATTTCATTATATAAATGAAATATTTCAATCTTGTAGCACTTCTGACATTGTAACGTGTAATTTCAATATCAAAACGCAATAACATTTATAAAATTGTGAAAATTGTTGAAATGTTTCCGACTGCAATGGGTTAAGTAAGCCAATATTAGCATCAAAATAAATACGATTCTACTATTACTAAAATAGAAAACGCGTATTTAACATTGCCAAAATTTGACATTAGTATTATCTATTTTATAGAAACTGGTGAGGGCAGTATAAAAATACCTTCTCGCGCATCATAAAATGTTATCAACTATTATAATCGACTGAGTTTTTAATTAATATTTAGTGTCTAAATTCGCTAAATAAATCTCGCCAATTTGCCGCCACAATTCAATTTCAAGCGAATTTTAATTGAAGTGTGATTTAATAAACTATTGGGTTGTTCGGAAAATAATTTCGTTTCTTCCCAACATAGGACCTAATTTTTCACAGCCAACTTCACACTTAAGCTGCATAATCATTATATGAGCCGCCCAGTGCACACATCGATTAACTCCACTTTTTGAAAAATCTTAAATTTAAGTGTCAAAGCACTTGGTATAGTCATAACTTTTTATATTTATAATAACTTTCCTGAATAATAAAGATTAACACCATTAAACGGCAAAATTTTTTTTTTTTTTTGGCTATTTTTTCTTGTTAATTTTATACATTAAATAATATTAATTTTATACATTAAATTATACGTTAAATGAAAGCTATATCTGTATTTATTCATTCTACATTATATATGTGAATCTATGTTATAACAGGAATTTTAAAAATCAATGTACATCATTTCATCACGTTTCTCGACTTTTTGTTTTATGGAGTTAGTCGATGTGTGCACTGAACGGCTCATATATATTTAGACAACTGATATAGTAAGCCTCGCTTGTTAAAAATTTTGTTTGATTCTTTGCAATCATTTTTGTTTAGTTATCTATTGTGTTTCATTTTCACCTAAAAAAAACGAAATGACTTGCCGAACAAGCTAATAGTAAGCGAAAGAGAGAGAGAGAGAGAGAGAGAGAGGGGGGGGGGGAGGGGGAGAGAGGGAGACTAGCAATTTCCCCTTAACATTCATGAAATGAAAAATGAAATGATCATGAACTGATTATGAAGAACTCTGAAATTTCACCGAAAACCATTCCCTCATTTTCCAGGCACACCCGAAGTACACGTTCAACTATGGCGTCCACGACCCCCATACCGGCGACGTGAAGACCCAGCACGAAGTCCGCGACGGCGACGTTGTCCACGGGTCTTACAGCGTCAACGAGCCCGACGGCAGCGTTAGGATCGTGGAGTACACGGCCGACGATCACAACGGGTTCAACGCGGTGGTGAAAAAGGTGGGGCCGGCTGTCCATCCGAAGCCGATCCCCGTCGCGAAATACGTGTCGCCGGCGTACTTCAACAGCTACAAGGACTATGACAAGCACTATTAAATCCCGTGATCGATCCCACCGACGCAACCGAGGAAGAGAAAAATAGGCGGGGTCACCGAGGCTCCGGGACAGTTTTCGGGATCGAGAGAAAGGGGAGATCGGCGCCGGATATCGCGAGGCCGGATATCGGCAGCCCGGCTTGATCCTCGAGTGATGTTTTAGGGTCCCGAAATGACTATCTTAAGAACCGATCGCGCCGCAATCGACGCCGTAACGTCTTGCGTTCAATTTATCAATAACGGGCTCTGCCCAGCGAAATTCTCCGCTTCCGTTTCCGTCGCTTCTCTCCTGGCTCTAAGATGTCTGATCTAACGGGTGGCGCGATTGCTCTGCATGCACATAGTACATTTTATCCTCCCGACGTAATCGGCCGCGTTCGGTCAGACTTCCCGCGACTTCGGTGTCTTCGTGGTTCGTTAGAGAAAGGCGGAACCAGCAACGTTTATAATAAGTGTCGAATGATCGGTGCGTGTCACTCCGGCAATTGTTTTCCGGCAACGCGATTATTTATGCATTGTGATTTGGTGTGCGTCGGGTTGTCCCAAAAGTTTGTTCGGCATGCTCGCGTTCGATGTCGGCGAGTAAGTGATGCCGATCCAATTCTGATCTCCGCAAGATCGATCTTCTATGGACATCTTTTATGAACACTATCGATAAGCAGCATGTGCGCTAAACAACGTCGTCGTCCCTTTTCCGTAAAGGTTTCCCGTGCTTTTTAAGCTTCCACTGATTTCAAAGCGCCAATTGCTCGTTCGACAAATTGTTTCGCGTTAAGGTACGTTTGCGTTCGGGTTGTGACAGCACAATTTCGGTCGCGGAGATGAGCGATTCTGATCGAGAATTACTATTATCTCCCAGCTTAACCGCATACGGATTCGTCGAGCTTTGTCAATTATTGTACAAACAGAATGCATACTCCGAGCATTCGTGACGAGATTTGTGACGGAACAGGTGCTGTAACTTAGAGAGCGTAAGAACATCAGTGTACTGTTTTCGACTTATTAAAATGATTGAGAGAAGAAGGGGATTGCTTGATTGATTTAAGAGACTTTAACACTCTTGAATGGTTCAGGAAACTATCTTGAAATGTTCGTTGAAATTGTAGGCATGGAAATGGTGGACCACTGATTCAGAGAACGCACTTTACGAAGCTTTTGGGACAATCCATAGTACTTAACCAGTTAACTGTGGCGATCTCTTTGCAAAGCGCCCACCAGTGTGTGTCGCGATAATCAAACGATGACGAGAGATATTATGAATCCAACTGAAACTATTTATAATTTTCATTTGTTTGTTTCATTCCGTCCTGACCTCTAAACATTTTAGACATATTAAAATTTACGAATATAATTTAGTTTTCGCCAGAATTACAATTTAAATATCAAATTGTAATAAAATTTTACGCATGACGGATATAATCGTCAAAAACACTTAACTGGATAATTCAGCGTTAATCCAGCCTGTGCATCCAAGCGATTTCGTCCGAGGTGTTGAAAAAAGTGGAACATGCTAATCTCACGAGACGTGAAATCACGCGAAGTTATGCGACGCTGGAAGAGGGTGAGCTTGCTTATTTCTATAATCTAAATCTAAACGCCACGCCATACATGAAGATAGAAACATAGCGACGCCACGTAACATGAAATAATGTGGTAGCGCGTGACATCATTAGAGAACAAAGAACACATTAATGTCGCGTCGCATGAAATCACATGCTACGATGGTGCTACGAAGTTGCTACGATTTAGTAATGCAGCGTTTCCGGTGGAGTGTGAAAGCTCGAGCAGCAGTTCTTCCAATTGGAAGGAGATGCGGGATATATTGCAGTATTTCTATTAGGTTGTGTACGCGGTTGTGCTCGCGAACCTGTTACATATAGTAAAAGATAAGGAAAATTATAAAAAATTCAAGGCGATAGACAACTGACAATAGACAAACGGCAATTGTCAATGGACAAACGTGCCGGAGGTTAATTCCGAGCCTTGATTTTAGATAAATTTTGAGATACGTTCTCGTAGGGCTAGTTTTGTGAAATTTAGTTCGAATGAAAGCTGTAATTATCTACTTTAAGATAGGGTAGATGAGTTATAAATAGGATGACGAGATCATTTTAAAAAATTAAAAGGACTTGAGCTCTGATATTATGAGTTTTAAGAGACTTAAAAGGAAAAGTTTAGATGGATTTTAAGATATGTTTTCTCATAGAAATATTACAACGCATTATATTAGTAACATGAAATCCGTTCACGTGTGACAAAATATATAATAAATATATAACATACAATATATATCAACAACGCGATAAGATCCAGATCTGTTTCTCATAGAATTAACTCACACTCTTCGACTGTCACATAGCGCGATATCAACATGTTTTCACCTAAATCGTCACGGATTTCTTCTTACGATTCGACGTGATTTCCCATGATTTCACATGACGCGACATTGGTACGTTTCTATCTAAACCCTTTTAGTGCCGCACGAAAACGGATGCTCATGCGAAGACAACTGGACGAATTTGACGAATTTACTAAGGTTTGGGAAAAATCTTGTGAAAACGAAACTAAGAATGATATTTAAAAAATTCAAAAAGCAGTAATATGATAACAAAGGTACTTGTTTAGGAAAAAATATTTACCCTAATCATAGTTTGATTAATTTTATCTAGATCGCGTAGCATGAAATATAAGTACTTGATTTTCAATCATTTTTAATAAAATAATCAAAGCCATCTGATGTTTATCATAATCAGATTGCGATTACGATCTCAAGAAACTATTCCGTGTCGAATTTCTACCTTATCGCTGCAACGTATACAGAGCCTCGGCACCAACCAGCATAGAATACAGCAAAAACCATTTTTCCAATTGTGTTGCAACGAATTTGAACGATTTATAACGTTTTATAAAGTCATTTTGAAGACGCATGCGCAACGATATATCCTCGTGACACTTTTCGCAAACGTAGCAAATGACGATATATCGTTGTTTGGCACTAAAAGGGTTAAGCCTAGATCCAAAATAGTTATTTAGACCAGCTATATGCCCATTTTATAGAACTTAGTACAATTGATGCATATGAACTTGAGTCTTGTGACTCGTAAAACTGTTATACTTTTAACAGTCCTTTAAATAGAAAGATCTTCAATAATGTAAAATTTATTTTGGAAATGATATAACAACTTTCATTGACTCCTCAGAGGCATCGCTTGAGTGCAAAATCTTAATCTTTAGCGGCAGAAATAATTGCGACAAGCGGGAGCGCAATAAAATCAAAATTTCAACCGCGCTGGGGATTAAAACTTGCTTTCGGAGATTACTCTAAGATTCTCTTAGTGAGATTAATAAAGTTTCCAATTAAAATTACGTTCCTCGAAAGTTTCTGTTAGAGCTGCTTTTCTTTCGTTAATAGTTCACGAAATGCATTTTTAAGGAGCTTGGAAGTAGGTACGCGCTTCGTCGGTAACTGGAGCAGAGACCTCGAGCCGAGAACAAGCGATATGGTTTCTCGAACGATGACTGTTCTAATCGCTATGACGCGATAAATAATAGGAAAACCGATAAACGGTTCAATGTCGACCGGCGGAAGGTTTAAGTCATTCCGTGGTAATAACTGGGACTCGTGTGAACAGAAGAACTCGCCAACTCCCACTTTTTTACGGATGCAATTCTGCGTGCAGAAACGTTGCTGCGTGACTAATGACAGGCCCGTGACAAAAGCTTATTCGGCGCGTCCTTTGTATCCTTTTTTAACATCAGAATGGTAACATTCGTCGAATTGACACCTAACTCTAGTAATTTATGTGACTTACGTCCAATTATCTTTAAAATGACACTTAAAATGACACTGTTCGGCTTTAAAAGGATTCAAACATAGACGCCAGCGCCGATATTCAAGGTTTTCTTTGCGAGGCAGCGCCCGAAATTAAAAAAGAATTAAATAATTATGTTAAGTTTATAACATTAAATTGTTATATTTTTACTATTGTATGTCTATTTATAATGTTAAAATAAAATAATATAAAACTAGTTTGTATTACCTATTTTGCGAAATATAAGCAAAATGAGCAAATACACGCGGCCTCACAGGATAGATACGTGCGACGCTCACCATTGACGCAGGCGTCAACGGGTTCGACGAGCGCAAAGATACACGGTGGACTCATTGTCAGAATCGTTCAGCGCAGCGTTAATCAGCGGCGTTAGTAAAACAAAAGAAAAAACAAAGGCGCTCCTTGTTCCGCGGGGGCTCGCGAAGCCGTTCGGAACGGAGAAACTCTAGTTCGAGGAACTGATCTGCATGCGAACATGAGCGCGCTCGGACTTATGATCGTCCGAGGTCGAGACGATTCCGAGGCGGATACGTAGGATATGTAAACGAGTCGCTGTTTGTTAAGTGGTAGAAAGCGGCGCTTGGCTGCTCGAGGATTCCTGAGACGCCGGCGTCTCGTTTTTTCCTCCGCTTTCCCGCGGTACCGGAAATACAGAATGAGGCGGGAAAATTTGAATCTCGTCTCTTCCCTCGGTCAAAACCGCGATTGACTTGAATAGTGCACGGATTGCGAATCCTTATTCGTTTATTTCGCACTGATAATTTGAACAACAGCATAGATTGTGATAGTTTAATTGCAAAAGTCACGTGGTGAGTTGGTGAGATTAAAAATTATTGACATCAATGCACCGTGATTGGAGGTAGGTTTATGGATATAATAAATGTTATATAAAACTTATAATGTTTATAGTACATATACAATATATATTATATTATGTACATAATTATTACGAATATAGATATATATAAATTTTACTATTTATAAATATATAATTTTACTATATATATATAGCATAATTAATATTCTGTTGCTTATTGTACAACAAATACGTGTAATAATTCGACAAGATCCGATAACGTTATACAAGAATATATGGAATTCATCGCGCGAGCCTTTGTTCTCTCCGCGGCGCGCGGTGGTGACGGGATTGCGCGGAATGATTTCCCGATGGAATTAATAACAGATCCCAGATGGAATCGAGACTATCTCGCTAAAGAAAGAACCGGAAAAGGTATGGAAAAAACTGGTGACAAACGGAGCAATCAATTACGCGCTCGGCGCATTCGTTAAGAATGCTAATTCCCGATTACAATGACTCGTTAGCAGCAGATCTCGGCGCGAGAACGTCTTAATGAGACGAAGAAAGCATCCCGGTGTCTCTGGCCATGGGTTCCGCCGTTGGAGATAATTAATCGATATACGGTAGAACGCGTGCGAATCTGGGAATCACGTCGAGAGAATTCGAGAGATCTCTTGCGATGGAACGTTCGCTTTAACAAATTACGGGTTTGATGAGTATTAATCGTGGTTTGTTTTGAATATTAATTAGCCCATTGCCGTACCATTTTCTTCATAGTTACAATGGTGAGTACCTTTTTGGTTATAATAATTTTTTAGGTCTACATTTACTAGTGTGATTAAATATTGATTGCAAGAGAACAGAATTTTAATCCGATTTAGAAGAGAGGAATAACAGTTATACTTAACAGGATATTAATACAAATCTCCGTCACGAGTCTGACTGGTTAAAGTACGGCAAGGGGTTAATGGTTTGTACACAGTATTTTCATTTTGTGAGACGTGAATACGAGACCTTGAATTTAGTGTATAAGTATAAGATGTGGCGTTTAGGATTGTAAGTGGAGGGTTTTAAGTTAAGGGTTTTAAATTAACCCCTTGCACTACGATGTCTTTCAGAACCACGTTGATTACTACTTTTTCGTTCTCAATAATTTCCTCCATGTCACGAAATGATTTTTGTTTCTCGATTGTCTTCATTTACTTACATTCCTAAATTTCGATGACAGAGGATTCAAATTTTCTTTCGATTTAATAGAAATGATTGGCAGCCTTATTTATTGTATCGTGCACGAAATATTCATTACGAGTCTGACTCGTTATTATAGCGTAAGGGGTTAATACTTGTAAGTTGGGATTGTAAAAAATATCATGGTTTTGCGGTATAATTAAAATAAACTGATTCATGTCCTTTAGTATTGCGTCAAATGGTTCTACTAGGTTCTACAAGGTTATTTCAAAGCCAAAACAAATTTGATGTTTTTATAACGAACCTGCATGTTTTTCATTTCACTGTATCTTTTTTATTTTATTTGAGTTAAGAACATCATATTATAAGAAAATGTTTCGAACGTGTGTATTCTTTAACTTGGAATGTGTATTCAAACTGAATGATACAGGTTTATCGTACAAAAAAATAAGATTATATTTACATAACCTTGAAAACGCTCATGTATTAAGAAAATACTGTATGCATTTTCTGCGACTGGCGCATGCCAGATTATTTGACACTAATCCTACCATGTTCGAATGACAGGTCTTTGGTTTTAAAATTATTAGAATAATTAAGGCATTATCATGCAAAATAATTATCATAAATTAAAATATTGAAATAACTACTGTAACAAAAACTGTACGAAATGTAAATAAATTGGATCTTTTCATTTATGTCAGGGAATGCGCGTCAGTTGATTTTACTATTCGATAAATTTAATGTTAACACGTTCCGGGCCACGTGTACCATTTATAGTACACGTTTAACTCAATCTGCAGGCCACGTGTACCATAAATGGTGCCGAGACATATTTATTTAATGCGCTGTAAACACATGTTTCACGACAAATTTAATTGTAAAATATATGTCCACTGAAAGAATAAGGCATTATACAAAATTCAGTATAGAAAAAAGCACATAAATGTGTTTAATTGCTATATATACAATAATAACTAATTACATGCAACGATTGACTTTTCCAAAGCAAGAAATGCACAAACTAACATTTACAGTCGAACTAATCGTACCGCCACGTGTACCACAAATGTTACACTATGTGACAACTGTTCTAAACAAACTAATTATTTATAGATCAATGACGTAATAGCATATTATGCGATAATATATATGAATTTGTAACCAAAACAACAAATAGCCTGGAGATCGTGTCGGGCAAAAAACGGCTCGGCACGGAACGCGTTAACTCGATAATTATAGTGGTTTGTGAACGATGGAAAGGAAAGAGCGGCAAAAAACTGGTTAAGGTGTGCACACGATCTACGCCGGAAAGATTTGCTCTATTGTAAATTAAAACCGGTATTCGCGGGCAGGATCACGGTTTGCCGAGCGCGTTGCGCATTTATTTCGCTTCACCGATCGTTATCGTTCGCTCGTCGTGCCCGTGATTTCGTTCGAGGCTCCGGGAACCGTGTCTCTCCTTTTCTGCGATCTACGCTGCGGCAACGATCGTTAACAGCCAAGCTGGTATCCTAATCAACGCGGCGAAACAAGAGAGCGAACTGGAAACGATTTAATGTAATCGCCGATCGTTGCGCGCGCGGATCAGTCATGATCAATTTAATCGGCCAGCCAAGAAATCGTCTTAAAGGAACTTTGGAAAGATATGGACCGTTTATTTTGAAAGTGGTTAAGTCCATTTTTGAAAAAAAATGTATAACTGGTCCATGTTTAATTTCTTAAAAAATTCCCATGTTTTGTACAATTTAAAATCGGTCGGTAAATGAAATTGCATAATCATCAGTTATGAAAGTGGTGTAAGTCCAATTGACAGAGGTAGGTGGTTTAGCAGATGGTTGCTGATCAGTAGCCTGTTATTTTACATTTGTTTTATATTACGTGTCATATTACATAAAATGAAACGAGAGAATTTCGTTTCAATACAAAATCTTCAAAATGCGATTAAAAAACAGATAAAAAAAAACACTAATGGAGACCAGGTAAATTGGTTGCAAATATGTTGGACGAGATTTCTCAAAAGTGCACCATACACTATTATATATAAAACATCGAATTTAAAACTATAAATTTAGTGCCTACACGTCCTGGAAGACCGCTAAAATTTGAATAAACCACCCTGACGCCTTTGTACCAAGATTCCAGGTCTATTACTTATGAAAAATGTAAAGACATCAAGCAGTTATTACCTTATATACCTACAGCGCATCATGCGTATTTCGAAACACTGCCATATGCAGAGCATAAGTAAATACTATCAATATCTTGTAATTTTAACAATGTAATTAGCGTCTAAAATTAAAAATACTACTTCTATTTTATGTCGTGTCATTATTTGTAAACAAAATTAGATTAACATGAAGTATATTTTAAGTGATACTTGATTTTTCAAAATTGAAATTAAACGATTTTCACAATTGTCTAATTTTGAAAGCGGTGTAAGTCCATTTGTAATCCGTAAGTATACATCAGTTTAGTAAAATACACCTAAAACAAATTTATATAACCAAATTAAATATTGATAAAACAGTAGAAACATTGCCAGCTTCATATAATTTGCCTAAATTTATAATTAACAGATATGTTAACCTTTCATTTTCTCGAAACAAGAGAAAATGGACTAACACCACTTTCAAAATAAACGGTCCATATAATAATTTTACTTCAATTGTAAAATTGTTTTATAACAATTTAATATAATACAATTGATATAAATGATAAAATAATTAATTTCAGTACAATTTAGATGGTAGCCATATTGTATGTAAACCGTAGTATCAAAGTTGGCATAAGTGTAAGTAGAAACAGTAGTGTGTAACAGTGACTTGTAACTGTTAAGAGAATTTAATAAACGGGAGTATCTGAACGATATTTACATTTTGTTCACGCTGGGCAAATTATTTATAACGACTTAAAATGGAAAAAGTGATCCTATTTACATAGTTAGAGAAATAAGCGATGAAGAATTATTTTGGAAGATTTTTATCAAACTTTATGAATATTTGGTTGTATTTGTTCCGGATAAATATAAATAAATGTTTAACATACTGATGTAATAATGCTATAATTTTCAATTGAATTAATCAATTTCGAATTAAGTGTATTACCTTTGAAATTAATAATTTCCTTTTTAATCGAACGAATTAATTTCTAAATAAATGAATTAATGTGGACTTGAATGAATTAGTTTTTAATCAAATTAAGTATCTTTAAATGAAATGAATTAATTCGAATTCGATCAATTATTCTTAAACTGATCGAATTAATATTGAATTGTGTTAATAAATTCACGATAAGTAAAGTTACTTTTCTATTATATAGTTAATTATATTAATATAATGAATTAATTTTGAGTCGAATGAATTCGTTCGAAATTGTATGAATTAATATTGATCGAATAAATTCGTTCATAATTAAATTAAATAATTCCAATTTGAACGAATCAATTCGAATAGTATTAGTTATTTTTGAATTGGTTACATTAACATTAAATTGAATTAATAAAGTCTGCATTAGTTACATTAATATTACATTGAATTAATGCAGTCGGCACTAGTTAAATTAATTTTAAATTAAATTTAATCATTTTAAACAAAATGAATTAGTCCAATTTCAATGAACAAACATTCATATTGTCCCGGATAAATTAATTTCTAATTGAATAAAGTAATTTTAAATTCAATTAATTAATTCGAATTTTATCAGTCTGTTATAATTAAATCAATTTTTAATTGAATCTTTAATTGTATCGAATCGTTTTAAACTAAATGAATTAATTTTGAAGTAAATGAATTATCTTTGAATCATTATATACTGATGATAATTTCTGTCTGAATGAAAATTGAAGAGAATCTCGCATTTTCTGTAATCCTGCTTCAATCCAGTCGAATTTTAAGAAAGCGAGTTTTTCGGGCTCACGCGCAAGAAACCGGTATAATTAATTAGCGGAAAATGTTTTTCTAGCGACGCGTGCAGCGATAACGAGACTCATAACCCTAAATCGCGGCGTCGTATCTCGTATGCGCGCATCGCGATCCTTCTATTGTTAACTTCGTTGACCATTCATAATAGGAAAGATCTTGAATAGAACTTCGAAACAGTCACTGAGAAATTCGTCGCCGTCATTCATGTCGTAGTCTCCATGGCCTTCAAAGCCTGTGGAAATTCAATGGCTGCGAGAAAATGGAGTCTCCGTGGTGATGAAAATCAATTAACTGTCTCACGGAGAACGCGCGGCAACTAAATTATTACGAATGTCTTCCATACTATATCATTCATGTCGGCTTTTTCTGATACCTGAATTTATCGCGAAGTTGGCTGCAACGATTTTTCACGATCGATGTCACAATTTAATGTATGCAAGTTCGAATTATTAAATTACTCCGATATTTATATCCTAAATTACATTTAAGGCATTTATTAAGACATTAAAGGCATTTAAGTTCCAAATTACTCGGACATTTAAGTTCTACATTACTCGAACATTTAAGATCCAAAATTAGGCAAACGTTTAAATTATTATTTATTATTTAAAAACATGAAGTACGGCATGAGTTAGGAGGACAAGGAAAACGTCAATGTTTTAGTATCTTTTTATACGTTTTCAGACAATCTAAAATTGTTATGGGGTAGCCGGCATCCCCACGGGGTCCTTCCAGAACTAAAAACCGGAGCCATTTCTCCATTTAAATATTATTGTAAACCAGATAAAATAATGTAAATTAATATAAAATAATATAAAATAATATAAAATAATATAAAATGATATAAAATAATACAAAATAGTACAAACTTATCTCTTTGAAAATTTTACAGTATGCTAATGGAATTTAACAAAACTTAAAATTAATAATGTTTCAAAGAATTTCAATGAGACTTTTACCAAAATTATAAAGACCTGAATAATCGAGTCACAAATATCTTACACATAAATTCGTTTATGACTGTATATCTCAACTGTGTCGGAATGAATGGAAAAATATTTGGTAATATTTTAGATCGCTGAAGAATTTTATCATTGTCCAGCGTGTACATATATGCGTAAAGCGGTGTGCATTAATTACGAAACTGCGAGACACTCTGTAGGAAGGAGTTCATTGTTGCCTGTAAAACAGGCTGCACCACGGACTAATTGCGCCGCCAATTTATCAAAAGAGAAGAGATATATTAACAATATTCAAAACCATCTGCCAGCAATATTATTACTCCATTAAGATGCCATTGTCCGCCATATAACAGCCTCATTTACTTCTATGGAATAAACTGAACCGAATTAAAGCCGAAATGGATCTTAAATGGAATATACTGCTTCGCGGAGATTGTTTAAAAGTATTTCTGAAACGCATAGATTTATAAGTCTATTACCAGTCAACCGTCATATCCTTTCTAATTCGACAATTATTATTTTATTGTTCCAAGAAACCTGCTGATTAATTACTTTAATATTAAATTCAACGGAGGAACGATCCAGCAACTATTTAATAGAACATTATTTTACTATTTAACACTGTTTCTATCAAAGGTATCCAAAAACATTTTTTAATAATTTCTATTTAACACCGTTTTTTCTAAAAGGGTTAGACGTTTATTTTATTCTTCTATTTTATTATTTATCTTTTAATCACAATTATGTTCTATATTATAGGTTTGCTATGTAATCGCAAGTTTATACATTTTTATGCACAATAAAAATTGTTTGCATTTATTGTCAACTACAGAAACTGTACAGACATTTATTTATTTATTTTTAAAGAATTTTAGTGAGTTAAAAGGGACAGAACAATATTTTTAAGTTCTTTAAATTGTATTTCCTGTTTTCTATTTGATCCACTCGTTTTTATCATAAACATATAAAATCCTCAGTCTAGTAAACATTCATCAGATTTTGTTATAATAATCACAAAATTAATATGACAAATTGATTAACACAAAATATTGGTGATAACAATGTTTGTTATATCTGCACTCAGTAATATACCATTTAGAATTCTGATTTTTATTCAAAGAAAGATACACGTATTTTTGTATACATCTCTTATTAGATGACTGCTGAATAAATCAATGAATAATTAAATAAATAAATAAATTGTACAAAATAACTCACCCATGATTCTTTGAAGATTTTGTTGGCGATAATGCTGGTGCTTTCGAACATGTCCCTTCCTGGTCCGGACGCGAAGCACATCTCCTTTTTCCCAGGACAAGTGTACTGCTCCGAGCAATTTTTCCCAGAGAATTCGCATTTCGGACCGCTGGTGTTCGGTGAAACATCGCCCAAATTAGTAGAAGCGAATGCTGCCACGAAAGGACCCTAAGTACAACAATGATTTGTCAATTTCGAAAATATTCGTACAAATTCCACAATTTATTTGGTTACAAATCGAATATTAAACTGTTCGGAAAGTTGAAATTAATTACATGAAATATAAAACAAACTTTCTTAACAATCTAATACATGCAGAATTTGTTTAAAAACAAGCAAAGAGTTATTTTCATTGAATTCGTGGGTATGAAAGATTTGAAACGAATTTTCTGAATAATCAAATGTACAGGATGAGACGACAGAAACAGTGAGTGAGTGAGTACGAAATTATCAAATACCAGTTAAATTTATACAAAATTTTGATACAAATTAAATTTATCATATCCTATTTAAAATCGATTAAACTAGATTTCTTAATTAAAATTTAAATTTAATTAAAAATCGTGATCCAAGTTTATAATAAAAGAAACTCGAATAAACATATCCTCACTGTTAGAATAATAGTTTGTAATACGCGCCTAAACAGAATTATGTATAAACATTTATTGAGCGGTTGCGCCGTTTTTGTTTATCGACCATACGATGTTGTCTTGTCGACAAATCTGATCGCATCGTTCGTTATGTTGTACAAACACATCGCGTTACATAATTAAATACAATACGTTATTTCTTATTCAGCCAAATATATGTATATATAATCACGCATCAACTCTAACACTCACCAATTGCAATAGCTTTCAATAATTTGCTTTAAATCTTTTTTTATGTATTCAACGAAACAAGTTCCATGAAATATAAAACAAACTTTCTATATAACATATTCTATATAATATGTATATAACGTATTCTATATAACAGTTATAACATGTAATTCACATATAACTTTTACATTTTTAACCATTTTTCTAATCTAAGATTTCGTGATATCTATACAAATAATTTCGAAACGTGGTACAACCATTTTAATGGCGCCTTAGAGTCGCCACTCGGGCCCAAAGGGTTAAAATAAGATAACACTAAATTTCGTCAAATCAATATTAATAATTAATACTGTAAACGCCGCTTATTTATGGCTCTTTCTTGGAACGTATCGTAAATAACACAATAAACAATATATAGAGTATATGATGTTGAACGTGAAATTTTTCCTATATTTTCGCAGATTATTCTTCATAAATCCAGTGACACAAATATTCTCATGGAATAAGCAGATGTAAAATAATGATTATTCGAATACAGGTTTTTCCAAGCATGAACATATTGTTCCACATTGTTGTTACAATTTTTTCATTGTTTCGATTGAAGAAATGATTGGCATCCCTGTTTCATATTCAATCTCTAACTTGGAACAATTATTTAAAATGAACTTTACTATGATATTTCATTGGAATTATTTTTTTCTTCATACCTAATAAATATTCCGAAGTTCTTTAGAATAGATATTTTCTTAGGTTAGTAGGATAAGTATTTTACAGTAACGCTTCTAAGTTGTAAAGCAATGATAATCATATATCTGAAAAGCGTTCCAAAATAGGTGCGTTTACTTTAACTGTTTTAAGAGCAAAAAGCAATTAACATAAGTATTGAAAATATCAATTGATAATATCATTTATCATTAATATTTAAAAATCTTGTTTGCAAGGCCTAGTATATACAATGTTAACCCTCCGCCAGCAAAATATTTTTTTAGTAACGCGACTGGCTATCTGAAACACTTAAAGCACAGATATTATTTTATTACTGCTCTAGGCTTTTTAATTCATTTTTTAAACATTTGTAATATTTTTATTTTAATATAAAACTGTTGAGTAAGTCTTTTTACCTTGAAAGTTACCTATTATGAAACGCTTTTAAGAGGATATGAAATTATCGTCGATTTTATTACACCTGAAAGTGGTACTGTTGAATATTTATGCTTCTGTTTTATAGATTGTTTCTAGACAACGTAATGGACGAGCTGAAATATTTAGTCAATATGACTAAAAAATAATACGAGCAAGATAGTAAAGTAAGAGCATGTACTTGTTATGGGCCACCGTTTTCATTCCATGTCTCAGTGTTGCATATTCAATGTTCCTATTGTGGAACACGCGTATCTTACTTAACAAACAATAGATTTGTACATATTTTGAGTTACAGGCATCGACTTGAACTGTCTGTTGAGCGTAAAACATTATTCGTTGTTGTCTCATTTAATGTATTATCATATTCTTTAATGTATTATTGTAAATTTTAATATATTATTATAGTAAGTAAAATATTATTCATTATTATATCATTTAATGTGTTATCATATTCTTCAATGCATTATTATATATTTTAATATATTATTATATCGTTTATATACAGGTTGAGCCATTTAACTTTCACAGTCCATGTAATTTTTAAATTACTCATCGAATTAAAATGCGTTAAATACAAAAGTTATAGTGATTTGAGGGGAGAAGTGATGACGTATTCATCTTCGTACTTGTAGGTAGTATAGCTCTAAACATTTCAAGATCGACATATTTCTTTCGAGTAGAAAGCAATATTTTACTCGTTTTAGATAAGTCGTTTTACTTCGTTAAGATAAGTCAATCCAAGGATATTAGGCGCGTGGCTAAAATTGGCTAAAATCTCGTTAACCGTTAACTTAATAACGACCACAGGTCTATACTTTTCTAATTAGAATTTTATATTTTTTTAGACTACAAATAACTAAATATGCTATTTTTAATGACATTATAAAAAAAAAGATGAATAAGTCATCACCTTTCACTCTTAAAACTCTACAACTTTTGCATTTAACAGTTATATTAATAAGCGTAATTTAAAAGTTACATGGATTGTGCAAGTTAAACGACTCACCCTATACAAGATATAATACTTGAGTTAGAGTATTAATTGTTATTTTATATTCTTATTATTATATTATTATTATGTTCTGCTAGTATTCCGTAAATCGTGACAAAAAACAATTGGAGGACGCAACAAAAAACAATAAGTTCTTGCTCAGAAACATATACGTATTCAAAGAAATATTTGTTTTATAGTTAATTGTTACATACCAACATTTTTGAGAATAAATTTATAAAGAACAATGTTAAAAAATATGGCTAGAATATTCACATCTACTTTCATATAGTCTATCTAATTACGATTATATTATTTGTTTTAGTGTTTCAAGAAGGGGTCACACAATGGACCAGTGTTTCATAACACGTACTTTTACCTTATTCAGACATAAAAGTTTTGCTTGCTTACTTAAAGACACAGATTTTCAACTTGATCGTCACGAGTCATTAACACGGAGCTACAACATCATACCAAGGCCTCACCTTGCCGACCAGAGCGTCCTTGTTCATCGCCTGCTCGAACAGAATAGATGCGTAACCAACGTTATCGCTGGAAACCAAGTGGTTAGTGTTGTTCATGCTAGTAGGATGCACCGGGAACCAATTGATGACACCCAGCGGTTTGTTATCTGCGCCGACGAACTGGATCTGCGTCAAGGTCTTGTCCACGTCGTACTTATACCTAGAAAAAGTCAAATTATGTCAGCTCACGTTTGCACTGTTAAACATAAAGATTCAATTCTCACGGATAAATTAACACTTTAAAGACCGCTTATTCCGTCATTGTAATGACATTTATGTGATTTATTTATTGATTATAGGGAGAGACATTTATGTCATTAATATTTATTGTATCTACGTCATCTATTTTAATTTTACTTTATTAACTTTATTCATAGCGAAAGGTATGTAACATTTAAAAAATACTTTATTTACTTTATACTTTATTTATCTTATTTTTATTTTATTTACTGTATTTATAGCGAGGGATATCTAACATTTAAAAAATTATATGATACTATGGTAGTTTGCCTTTTTACCTCAACAATAAAATTGACGAAGTGATTGCGAAGTGAATAAGCTACAGTTCTGTAGAGCTGAAAGATATCTTTCGAATAGCTTGCTTACTTTGCTAATTAATGCGCAAGTCGTTTTAAAACAAAAACAGAAACTCTACAAATTTATTCGCCAACTCAATAGAAGTGCAATAGTGTACTTCCAATTTGTTGCTATATAATATATTACGATGGGTGAGAGCACCCAATCCTTATTTACTATTAAGCTAAATTCGTTAGATTGTACTATTATAAGCTTCCATATTATTTATATAATCTGTTAGATATCAATGATCTTCTGCTATTATTAAAATAAATAAAATAAAAAATAAGATGAGGTAAAGCAGTTCATATAAATATTGTCTAAGGCTAATATTATGGAAATATAAAAATGTTAGTAGATTGAATTACTCTATAATGACATTAATGATTATGGTCGAATGACCAGTCGGTAAAATGTTAATTAAATTAATAATACATCTAGCACCTGATGATAGCACTTAAATATACGTAAAATACATAAAGAAAGATTCGAGAAATTCGAGCAACTCGAATATTTTCAAGTAACTCGCATTTTTTCAAACAGGTCGCGCGCTCGCGCACCTTTGATAAAAGAACATTGTCTGGCCCTTTCTAATTGTGCTCACCTGTCTCTCTCGTGTTTAGGATTATTCAGGTACGCGAAAGGACTTCTGTTTATGTTGGCCCCCAGGACCTCACCGTGCGTGATGAAGACGCGACCTGGCACCACAGCATTGTGCGCCCGCTCGATACTCTGCAATGTTTGCGTTGACAGGTTAATTTGAATCACATTTGCAAAGTTTGTATTCACAAGCTGATGAAAATCGTTCGAAAATCATGCTACGCGTGCACAGATTACTTGCATAGGATACCGACAATCGTATTAAATCATTATCATGATTTTTAGACCAATTTTTATTGGTTTTATTGGTTAGATTTTAGACCAAAATTTAATTGACCAATTTAATAAGCTCATTAATATCAATACTTTTCCAATTAAATTCAAAGAAATTGAAACAGCTATATTAGATGAACAAAATAAAAATCATATTAACCTCATCTTAGCTATATAATTAATTATCCCTTTATTAATTATCAGTATTCGACTACCTCTCTCTTGATAATTTAAATTTACTAAATAAAACAATCCTGAAGAACACAACCCATGAGAAATTATAGTTATATATTCACCTACAATTCTTATTTTATAGAAAGTTAATATTCTTCTAATTAACAAACCTCTATGATTAATGTGTTATAATAAAATTTTGGTAATTGAAATATTTATTATTCTTGAAATATTAAAAAAGAAACTAAAAATACAATAATACAATCGTAAAAAAAAATTTTGTTCTTTTGTACTGGTTGGCATAAGTGGTTAAGAAAAATCTCATTGTTTTAATATTTATTTATACGTTTGTGGAGAAATTAAACGGTTGGATTAAACGGAAATTATAGGGTTGAAATATTATTTCTGTCTTCTTCACTTTTTCTATCACTTCCGCAATGTTTGTATCGACAAAATAATAAAAATTAGTTAGATTTTAATTTTTGCGAAAGATTGCAAATCATTAATTTCAAGGGAATATTCAAAAATCATTTACTCCCATTTTTTAAATCGCTTATGCAAGGTTTATATCGAAAAATTAATAAAAATAGTTCTCAATCGTTTGAATAGTGTCAGAAAATTGCTAATTCAACATTTCTAACTTAATACCCGCCATTGGCCTTTGTTTAGGACACAAATATATACCTAACTTTATAATATTGTTTTTATTATATCTGCATCTGGCCAATGACCCAAAAAAGGTACAGCCAATATTTTCAAAATTTGAAAATAAATAATAATAATAGACGCCACAAGAAAATGGCTATTTTACATTTTACAACAATAATACTTCTGCTACGTTTTACGTTAAAATACTTGTGCAACATATTCATCAATTTTGCACATGTGACAATTATTCTACGACAACTTGTTGAAAGAAACTGCACCCTATGTGATCGATAAAACACCTACGAAATTGACCTTAAAATCAATGCAACGATCTTAAAAATAAAGTAAGCTGCAAGTAAAAGTTCTATGTAGACATATTTCTACAATTATATTGATTTTTCAATTGCCAGGTGAATGAGTCAATGAATATCTCTATATATAATTCTGAAATCTTTTTTCCATTGTCGCAAATTTGCGAAGCAAAATGATGTTTATTGCTCGAATCATTAATATGTTTCGTGATAAATTGCAGTACTGTTTGCGGACTAATGTTTTATCAATTTTTGGATCGTGGAAAATGTAGGTATCGCAAACAAAGGCAATAACGGATGGATACGATAATAAATACGAGGAATTTCGATTCTATATCAGATAACAAAACCGACAGTCGCGAGACGGAAATGATAAAACGAGGATTGTAAATGCACTTGTTCATTATCTTTGCTTCTCGTAACGTAAGTATTTGCAGTGATGGATTGCGTTGAATATTTACCCTAGTTATACCAGTGATCAAAGCATCGAACGTCTCTTTAACGAATCCGAACGTCGTCAGGTCGAATAACATGTCCTGCATGAATCCACCTGGCGTCGAATGCGAATGCGTTCCACTGATCATCACGTTCTTCTCAGTGTATATGCTGCCAAACTGCATCTGCAGTTTCTGCAACACCTGTGGTAACATTCAATTGCAAATCAATTGTTTATCACAATATGTATAAATATATGTTTCTTTAAACTATAATTATAATCACGGAAATGAAATCGTTAAAATTATAATTATTTAATTGCAACTCATTACTATAATTACTATTATATATAATATTATAATGTTATTTTACGTATGATTATATGTCTAAGTATAATTATGATATTATTAAAATATTATTGTTAATTAGTAGCGCATAAATTAAGTAATAATGATCTTAGTGTCGCCACTTTCACGCTCACAATAATTACAATTATATTAACTATTATTATAATAATTGTTATTATTTTAATTATTATTATCAACGCATTCCATTATAAGGAACAGATTGAGATGAATATCAGAATTACAATATATTATGATAATTATTGGCAATAATATTATAATAATATAATATTAACAATAATAATTAATATTTCATTCATATTTTTTATATTATTATATAAAAATATAATAAGTAATTATTAAGTGATATAAATTAGCCTTAACAGAGACACGAATTCACTAATATAAAGTTAGTAAAATAATCCCTCGTTATTAAAAAATCAGTGACTTTGACAATAAGTTTGTCGAAAGATTGAAATGAACGATCAACTTTTTTCGAATTGCAGAGTCGTAGATACAATAAAGAGAAATATGAACACAGAAGGATTACCGCCTGGCGAACGCCGTTTCCCATCATCGCGCTGTCCACGCTGACGAAGACGAACCTCTCCTCGCCATCGTCTATGATGAAAGCGCGGGAGAACGTTCGCAGATGGAGTCCTGATCCCTTCTGATCGATTTTCGCGTAGCCCATCTGGAAAATAAACAATTCTTTCGAGGTGTCCTCTGTCTCCGACGTTCCGTTTCCAACGTGTCCAAGATCTTAATGTTTCTGCGGCCACGAATCGTACAACCATAATATTCGCATATAATACTAGAAAAACCGGAAATACTAGAAAATAACTGCGGCCACAGTAATTTCGAATAATGCCTCAATTTGATAATGATTCGAACATTGTGCGTTTATGACAAAAATTAGAGAATTAATAATTGATATTCGACATCCTCGATTTCTTCAATAGCAGAGTTATGCTAATACAAGTGTATTGTAAATCAATTATATAAATGAATTTCATTGTCTTTCAATTATATCGTGAATTAAACATTTCAGTTAATTTTGTTACTTATTACTTTAATCAAGAGTATAATTGAAATGCGATGTAATTGAAATATAAATGTAAATAAATAATGTATGATAATAATAGATCATAATAAATAATAATTTGAAGAATTCGATTTTCAATTCTATTGTACAATAATTACAAGTAATATATAAAATGTAAATACTAATGGAAATATAACTGAATTCATTACTTGTAATTAATGTGCAATAGAATTGAAAACAGAGTTCTTCGAATTACTTTGAAAAAGTTAGATACATTTCTGTGTTTTCTTGTGATATATTCATAACCTTGACTTCTCCGAGTACTTTTTAATTTCCGTCGCCTTTGTCTATCATTGTTTCATGCTAATATTAAAACTTTTATTATTCGGCTATATAGAGATAGCATTATTTATATCATTATTTAAATACGAAATTATTAGTTATTTGGAACTTCAAACGGAAGATAACATCAATTACCTACTATGTATTTATATATATCTAAATCCTGTATTTAAAATAAAAAAACTGATTTCTTATTCACGAATACGTTTTAATTGTTTGATATTAATTATCATTTAATTGTTTACTATTCGACCGGCACAACGTGTCGAATAAGTAGCCATTATTCTAATTATTAATAATAACTTTATTTATTTAGCAATTTGTAACTGCATCTTTTTTTTAAATTATGTTTGACGGTGATTTGTAATTAATATAATTAAATTGCACTGTAATTTGTAATTAATGTAATTAAATTAATTGTATTTTTGAATTAATCTGTATTTTGTAATTGTTCTCCTACCGAATTACGAATTACATTGTAATGTAATTGAAGAGCAATGTGAGTTAATAATGACAATAATTGAATTACTTTGCAATTTAATCTAAATCGTGTATTACAATGTAATTGAATTATTCCGTGATTTAATTGAATGACTCTTTCAATTACGAATTCCAATGTAATTGATCTTCTACATAATTATAATTGCTTTACTAATTCAATTGTAATTCTATACAACTCTGTTCAATTAGTCACACTAATTTTCTGTAGTGAGAATCAATTTTTTTTCTAGTCTTCAAATTATGCCGAATATAATTGAAAATTAAGAAAAAAATTAAGAAAAAAATTGAAGGAGGTAATAGTAAAATGATGATAAATGATCTAAGTAACAATGTATGGGCTCACGAAAATATTTTAAAGTACATAAATTGTGTATAGTACAGATAAAACATTTCGCCGAGAAACTCCGATCGGAAAATAATTGACAGATACCATAAACAATAATGAGACAATGGTCTGAAGAGAGATTGTCGCGCTTAAAAAGGTATTTTCCTGTCTTATTATTGCGTCTAATGTTAGATAAGATATGTTTCTGTCGAAACTCGATTAAAGAATAATTAACAAAGCAAAGAAACAAAGAGGAGACAATGATCTGAGACACAATATACGCGTTTAAAAAATGATTTCGCAGTCTGTTAACGACATATAATTAATTTAGCAATCCTATAACAGTCTAAATAACAACTGTTTAATACCCTAGATCGAATGATCCATTAATATTTTCATTTATTGCTGTGAATTTTGAATAAATTGATGTTAAAGACGCGACGATATATGTAATAGATAAATGCTTCAAAAAGCAGAAGCAACGAGATAACTATCCTTACTAATGTGTTCTCTGAGTCTTAGAGGTTACTTTTTTTGGTTCTTCTCAATTATTTATGCAAACATAAAGATTCTAGATTACGAGTATATTATAAAAAGGCTTTTTAAAATATTAATTTTTTTAATTTCTTTCATTGCTCGAAGCATTGTATGGTACCCCGTTCGGTGACGTTACTCCGGGGGAACGGGCCGCCGTAACGAAAGGGTTAATTGAATCAAATACCGAGCAAGACTTTGACAAAATTGGGTCAGAAAACAACTGACAAAGGAAACAAAAGTAAAGTGTGATAGTGTTAATTAAAAAAATATTTTACAGTCTCTAACTTGAGGATGATAATTCAAAAGAATATTTTAAAGTCTACAGATTGTGTCAAATAGCAAATAAAGGTTCAACAAAATCAAAACAGGAAACAATTGACAGAGGGAGTATAACAAATTATAGAAATAATAGTTAATGATTTCAACAAAAATGTACAAATTTTAAAAATTATCTCGCACATTACAATTTGTATCAAATACCAAATAGGATCGATTATATTCGATAAGATCGAGGTCGAAAATAATTTATAGAGATTTTAGGAACAATATGTCAATTAATAAATAAGACAGCCACAAAATTCAAACAAAAAATAACTAATAGAGGAGATAAACTAAAATGATGACAATGATGTGAGCAACAATAATGTATGCGTTCCAAAATGTATTTTACAGACTACAAATTTTGTTCAATAGCAAATGGAAAGAATAATAGACAAATAATAGTGAATGATCTGTGCAATGATGTAATTTTTTAACAAAATGTTTCGCAATTTACAAATTGTTTCAGATCTCAAGATAAAACTTCGATAATATTAAATCCGAAAATATCTGACAGAGAAAACAAAACCATTGCAATTATTTCAATATTTTATAGTGTACAAATTGTATCCCCGAGGAATCGAATTTTCAATAACATTAAATAAGGATACAATTGACAGAGGAAGTTTAATAAATTAGAAAAACAATAATTTGAGTAATAACGTAATTGTTTAATAAAATATCTTACAGTCTATAAATTATATCAATTATCGAGTAAGTCTTTAACAAAATCGTAACAGAAAATAAAACTGAAATAATGACAACGATTTGAGCAACAATATACATATTCCAAAGAATATTTTACAATCTAAAAGCTATGTCCAATAATATATGAGACTTCAGAAAAATCAAGTAAAAAAGCAATTGATAGATATATAACAAACTCGAAAAGGACAATAACCAAAGTAACAAGTTCAAAAAAAATATTACAGTCTACAAATTATCAATTACGACACAGAAAATGAAACTATGAAACTGAAATGATGGCAATCATTTTTGCAATATTTGCGTTTAATAATATATTTTATATAGATTAGGAATTATATATAAATATATTTTAAAATATTTCATATAAACTAGGAATTATATATAAATATATTTGAATATATATCATATAAATTAGGAAGTATATATAAATATATTTTATTATATTTTATACAGACTAGGTAACATAAAATGAGAAAACAATTGACAAATAAAACATAGTATATACGCACATATTATCGAACAAAAGTCTGACTAAGAAATTGTAAAAAATATTTTCCAGTATACAAGTTAGAAAAGAAAATTATAAGGGACTCACAAAGACGACTTCGGCAGTGGGCCCAGTGGTGTCAGCCCTGCCTACCCCAATGCTGTAAGATGCAGCCGTGCCGGGCAATGCGGTGTGTAGCAGCCATAGCGAGACCAGTCCAATGATCTGCAGGCGTCGTTTTATGATCGTTGTCTCCATTCAGCTTTCTGAGCCGCCCAGCCTGATCGCGCTGAAATCAAAGGATCGACTGTCAGAGGTGCTCGGTTCCCATGGCTTTAGTATCGTCGCCGATCAGTGTACACAAGAAATCGGAAATTCTGTTGCCGATTTTTTTTCTCTTCACCGATATCGCGGCGAACTTGACGTACGACCGTTATTTGTTCTCGCGAATGTTTACGATCGCATGTTTGATAAGCTGCGGAACATATCGTCCCGCGAGCGCTGCAACCAGCTGCGTTGTTTATAATTAGACAGGCAACGCCGTCTAATATGCCCGTCTAATTGCCCGTCTAATTATAGTATTCGATAATAATATGGCACATATAATAATGAACGTGTTTTAAGACCGCATAAGTGAAATTAGAAAATATTTGAACAATATATACCACTTTTACAGTATATTTATCGCAATTACGTACCCGAAGAGGCTCAAAAAAGTATTTGAACTCTGACAACGAAGAATTTCCGAAGTCTACAAAATTCAAACAAACATTGCTCAGTTCATCAGCATTTAGTCCAAGGGAAACAGTGTTAAAAATTTCTGTCATTATTTTCATTAACAAGAATATAAGACAATTAATTACAAGAAATCCGAAAAAAGCAAATCAGTAAGAAAATTAACAGTGAAGTGGTATATATGCAAGGTAAATTATGCAACAAAATTTCACAACATTGAAACAGAAGCAAGTCAACTATTTATTATATTGTACAGAAATTGAATGCGCAAATCAAAAGCGTTAAAGTGACATCTCACCGTATGTTATACTGCAGCGCACCGCAACCATGAGTTTATTGGTAGCGCAAGTGGTTAAATAAAATTAATGTATGATGAATATAATAGTGTGTGAATTTTTAATATTTTTGTTTGGCATATTTTATATTCGTCGGTGCTTATACCATTAAATTCCTGTGCTACAAATGGGATTTTCATATATTAACCCCTTGCCATACTTTGACGAGTCTGGTACGCGACAAAAATTTTTAGTAATAATTTATTTAGTGTGCATGCTGTTCCGTTGTTTTAATTTGAATAAAATTCAAATCTCTTATCATTTATATTTAAATATTGAAGTGACTGTAGACACGCGATAAATCTAAATTGTCTTTCTTCTTTTCAGAAAATATTACAATCAAAAAACTCCTAATCGTTGCAACTATAAAGAAAATGGTACGGCAAGGAGTTAAATGAATAAAATAAATAGAATCCTATTTAACTTGAACGAGAAGAGCGTCGTACATATTTGGGTGACGGAGCAAACATAGAAGCATACCTGTCACCCGGATATGGGTGACGCGGCGACGAACGTGTTACAACAATGGTAAATCGCTACACCGCGTAGTGTGCTACGCTAATCTTGTCGTCACGGTCGCTCAGCTCTGACTCGTATTTCACACTGTGACTCTTTGTCGCTGCATTCATCTCCTAAACCCTTGCACTTGCACTCTCATTCATGCACTCTCACGTTCTAAAGACTACCTGCACTTTTACTTAAATCTAAGAAACAAACGCACTGGCGAACAAGTCTTTTTCATTCATTCTACGCATTGCACCTATCTCACTCTACACATTACATCTGTCTCACTTTACACACTGCACTTATTTCACTCTACGCATTGCACCTACAGTGGGTCAAAAAAGTATTGACACAACTGGTTTTCTTTGAATATCTTTAAACCATAAAGTAGTCTATTAAGATTTACTATGTTTATATGCGCCTTTGTTGCGTCTTCATTGTTTTGGTACATTGTACAATAACCATTCCCTTGTTTTCCTTGCCGTGTGCTTCGGGTCGTTGTCTTGTTGGAATCGAAACGATTCGTTTATGCCCATTTTTGTTGCATTCGTTAACAAATTATTTCGCAATACGTCGATATAGACGCTTGCATTCATTGTATCGTCAATAAAAGCCAAATTTCCTAATCTATGATATGACATACAGCCCCATACCATGACATGACCACCACCGTGTTTTACTGTAGGAATAATATGCTTTTGATTTAATTTGGCGTTCGGTTTCCTCCATACAAATCTTTTTCCATCAGTGCCGAAAAGATTAAACTTGCTCTCATCTGAGAAAATAGCCGTCTTCCAAAATTACATTGTCTTACTTACATATATTTTTACAAACCCGAGTCATTTTTCCCTATTCTTCTCATTAATGAACGGTTTTTTTTGCTCGCTACTCTACCATAAATTTCCGCAGAATGTAAAACATTGGGAACTGCTTGGGCATTCACTTCTTTTCCCGAATATGTTGCGATGTCAACAGCTAAACTTTTGCCACTTTTCCTTCTCTAGTGGTAAGTACTTTCGGACGACCTGGTTGTGCCAATACTTTTTTGATCCACTGTATCTCACTCTACACATGTACCTATTTCACTCTACACATTTCATCTGTATCACTCTATACATTGCACCTCACTCTACACATTGTTCATCGACGCCAGTCGTACTTCACACGCTTCCACAAATATTCGTCATCCTACACTACCGAGAATACTTCTCTTCCTATAGAAGTGACCATTATGTAACAGAATTACACGTTAAATTCTTGATGAACGGGATTATGTATTTGGATTTATCGTGTTACGCCCAAATATTAAAGGTTCTTGTTTGTTTTTTAAATATTGCGGTTTCACAGAATTTTCTGTATCCAGCATAGCAAAAGGATGGTTAAGTATTGTACTATCTGTAATTATTGTTGCGTTGTCAAAGGATTATTTTCAATTAATTAGTCATTATCTTCACGATTTATAGACACGCTGTTTGTAATTATATGTTTATATGTTATTGAATTACATGTGTATATAATACTAATACTTATAATTAATGATACTATTTTTTTAACAATAGAAAATTCTAAAGAATTACTGACAAAATTATTAAACAGCAGACGCAAATAATATCATAATATTAATTAAATAATAATACTTGAACTTATAATACTTAATAATACTGAAAGGAATTTCAGCACGTCATTTTGTGCAACGATGTCACGTTGCTGAAGATTATCGTGATTCACAGCATTCTTTATTCGTGGAAACAAACTCAGTGAAACAAATCTCGAAATAATATCTTTTTGTACGCTGACGAAATCACCAGTCATGAAATACTGTACATACTTTTAGCATGATTCCACAAATTAGAGTATGTACGTCTTTTTTAATTTTACCATTATCTGGAATTATAAAATAAACTCTCGTTTTTTAACTTTTTTATCTAGGCTACTAACCAAAATTTAAAACAAATGCGTTGCGTAGATCTCAATAACTTAAACGAATACTTAATTTGATAAAAATTGATTCATGGAGAATTAAGCTTCAAGCATGAAAAGATGTTGAAATTTGCAGATTTCTGATATTTGCCAATTGTAAATGCAAAAATCAATTTCCGTGATCTCTAATTGTTTCCAACTTTTAACAACGTCAACCGATTTCGATGAAATTTTCAGCATGCATAAAGGAAAATGCGTCAATTATTGTACTCCGTCCTCTAGTTACTGTGCTAGTTACTTAAATAATTGTTTAAAATAGATGAAATAAATATTGTTTGATACCAATGTTATAAAAATATAAAAATGTTGGTACATTTAATTACTCGATAATAAAGAGTTAAAAATAAAAGTGTTACTCGAAGTGTTTCAAGTAATGTGTTAAAAGATTGATTTTTGCAGAGACGTAATTTATTTGAAATAAATAACTACTCTAGGTTAAGATTGCATTATAATGAAAAAGAAAGTAAATATTGATTTCTTGATTTATTTCCATTGCTCAAATCACCGTGCGTTGCGACGCAGCGGAGAATTACATTCACGATCCCGTGATCCTTCTCGTCGGCGGGAGAAAGATAGGAATGCAAGGTTCGCAAAACGTTTATAGAGGCATTCTCGCTCTAGCGGATTCCAGCTGGTAGTAATACCTGTCGAAACTGGACAGATAACCAGCGGATTGCCGGTATCGGAATTTTCAAAACCTCGGGGCAATTTGTCCTGGGCAAGGATACTTCGGCAACCTCGACGAATTTTTATCGCTTATCTCTAGATTATGCAACACGAGTATGCTTTTAACACCTGAAACGACTATTCCATTCATGTATATCGTAAGACACCGCACATTCCAAATGTGTAAGTTGATACAAAACCTGGGTTACGTTGAGAACTGCTTAAAAATGCATGTTTCATACCGTTGGCTGAATCCGTGATATTAACCCTCTGCACTCGAAATCATTGCAACTGTGAATCTAAAATAATGTTTCTAGCTTGTAATTCTTTCATTCAACACTTTATATGACAAACTGCATTTTTGGCGTTGTAATTTTAATTTCAGCAAGCTCCGTTCACATGAGTTATTAATGAAACACGCATGTAACTATAAACGAACTATTTCATATAAACGTTTGCAGCAAAAAAATACAGCACAATTAAGGCACGCGTCCGCACCACATGACCGAATATCGGCAACGACACCCAACAGTCATTTGTTTTATCGACAAAGCACACCCAACAGTCATTTGTTTTATCGACAAAGCACACCCAACAGTCTTATCCAATCATAGTGATTTCTCACATTAAGCATATGAAATTGTGTCTTGTGATACGTACAACATTTGCGGTTTTAATCATTGTTAACGTCTGAACTTTATGTGTGAAGATGATCTTAAAACTTGATGTAACAAAGGGTTGATAATAACTAATATAAATCAGTACAGTGTGGCATAGATTGACAAGAGTTTGTTGTCACGGTTAACACATATTTTTCCGGTAATATTTTGCACTGTCATTCACAAAATGTCGGCATTTTTTGACACTATACAAAAAGTATAGTGCCCTCATAACACTATCTATAGAAATGATATTGTCTATATAAGAATAACGTAACTTGTTAAAGATCATATATTATATTCAGTGAAATTTTGGAAAATGTTATACAACAAATTTGTCTTTATATATAAATTTTTAATTCCATTTTTGCTTTATGAAATTGTATAATTTCCGAACAGCGAAGCGCTTAAGCTTTGAATAAAATCCTTCTATACGCAATATTCAATACCACGCTTTTACTTTGTCATTGTGTAGGTTTTGCACCGTTATGTGACGCAACTGAAGCTGAAATCAGTTCTTTATTGAAATCATCTCTGTTTGGTAAAAGATAGAATTTCATTTATTTAGAATTAAAAGAACATGAATCAATTATTTTCTGTAATATACAAAGCATCAATTTTCGTAATTTGGCTATCGGTGATTGTTTGCAAAAAGTCGAATTTTCGTCATACGGACGAATATGTATTAAAAACGAGCTGCTGCAGGTGTAGACCTTGCACGTGAATGGCTGTCGTACGTGTACGGATATACGATTGCCCATCGCGAATCCGCCATGCCGTCGGACGACGCGCGTAATCCGATCACGTCACGGTCCGCTTACGCAAAATTATTTCGGGCAAACGTCACAGAATTTTGACCGTTCGTTTTCTCGCCATCCAGTACGGTACAGTTACGGCGGAAAGTGTTACGAACGGTCGCGTTCATTAGAACAATGTCTGGCCTTGTTACGCATCAGCGAGCATTAACGAAAGAAATCGTGTACTTTCAGCGCTGCCAGTCGCTACTGATAGAATAGACGGTAATCTCTTTGCTAATTGGAACCGCGCTTCATACTCGGTCGCACAAAATATTCGAGAGTCGACACGTAAAATAAGATATAATTATAAAACGAGAGCGGATCTGGGGAAATTGTTGCAAGATTTTCTGGGCCGAGAAATATTAGGTCTACCGAAAAAATCTATCCGTTCTTAATAGGAAAGAAAATCATAAATTTTGTATGCACCTAATATTTATTGTATTATTATAACAATTTAATATAACCATAATTTATGATCTGTAGCCAGCGTGACGGCGATTTATGAATATCATTTTTTAGAAATATATGTCGCAAATAAAATGACATTGGTAGACATCATTTTCCGGTGGACCTAATATTTGAGGTAGAAGTACCTATTATGAAACATAATAGTTCCAGGGGATATAATGCTCTCTTTTAATTTGTTTATTTAATGCCGCATTTGCTTATGAACATTAAACGACCACTTGTTAGATTTGTAGGGTTATACATGAATTTAAATTTAAATTTAAATCTAGTTTCCTTAACACTAAACCTACCACGGTCAAAATGGCCGGTTTCTAGTTTTACAATATTACACAAACTTTAAGAGACCTCTTTGTTTGAATAAATTACATAATTGCAGCAAGCTTTATAATTAATGCTCGACATCAGTCAAACAGTCTAAACGAATTTTATCTTCTCACTCTTACGAGTCAATGCACACCAATACATACAATATCACTGCTTTGTAGGGTTAGTGTTAAGTTATTATAAAATTTCGATAAACAATATGGTTTCTTCTAAATATGACATAACTTTCACTGGTTGTTTATTGTTTAAACATTCTTTGATGATATTGGACATTTTTACCTTTTTCTAATATTGTTGACGGTAATCATTGATTTTATTAAACTGAAAAGTATTGTTACAGAATATTCGTACTACTGTTCGATAGATTGATGTTTGTAGGTAACACAATAAAGTTTTAAATATTAATTTAATTTGAATAAAAACTGATACGATTAAAATAGTAAAGCACAAGCATGTACCTATTTGTATATAAAGACGAAAATTGTTTTATATCATTTTCCAAAGTTTCACTGAGAAATGTATGATTTTTAACAAGTTACGTTGCTTTCATGTAGACCGTATCATTTCTACGCAGAGCGCCAACGAATGCCGGCATTTTGTGAATGGCGGTGCAAAGAATTACCGGACGAGTATGCGTTAACAGTGTCGCGTGTCTGTCGGAATCGGAATGCTCATTGTTCACGAAATGACTGCATGTATTTTTCACAGGGATCGCGTGTTCGGCCGTGCTCGTTGCGCTTCGCGGTTTCGTTTTCCATCCCTCTTTCGAACAAATATCTCGCGCGTTAAATTAATATCTTCGAAGTAATGCGTAGTCTACCTCACGATTTCAATAAGTCTTTTTTTATTATATTTAGTTAGCAGTTTCAATCGAAATTGGAAATACAAAATCAATAGTGATTTAGTGATTTAATTCCGTACGTGCTGTTTCATTACTTCATTTATTTAAAAAAAAATTCAATTAAGTTTTATTGGCAATGGGTGTTTAGATATATTTAAACTAAGGTATAGTTTTAGAAAAAAAGAAACTTTATTCTACGGCGCGAGAGGAAGCTCTTTTCTTTACAGATGCTTTACAGCGAATGGCCATGGCTTTTCCGGAACCCCGAAAAGAAAACTCGCGTCCCCTCGTAATTCGAGACTGTTATGCTTGTGCCCCACAAGGCCAAGCACTTACACGAGATGTATATTTTCCTATCTTAATTTCCATCGCTTCTTAGAACCTTGATTTGTTTTTGCCCATGCACAAATATCGAATTGTGGCTGATACGTAATATTCCAACAAGTTTATAGTAATTTTATAATTTAATTCAATGAATGCTGCTTTAATATTCAATTTAATTTCATAAGAATTCTGCAACATTGACAGTAATTTCATAAATTAATTCGGTATAAGATATTTTATTATCCAATTAAGTTTAAATGAAATTAAGAAAAATTGACAGCGATTGTACAATTTACTTCGGTAGATGTTCTTTTATTGTTTAAGTAAATTTTAGTAAATTTAAGTAAAATTCAGAAAAATTGGAAGGAATTTCATAATTTAATTCAATTTATGCTATTTTGCTATTCAATTGAGTTGAAGTAAAATTCAGTAACGAAAATTCACTCACGAGAATTTAAATAAAACTCAGCAAAATAGGAAGGAATTCTATAATTTAATCCAGTAAATACTATTTTATTAACGAATTGAGCTGAAATAAAATTCAGCATTTCATTCGCTGGAAAAGAACCGCATTTCTCGCCAAGGACGTGGACAGCATATTTCGCGCTTAAAATCGAAGAGGATGTTGAAATTTTATTTAATCCATATTTATTCAAGCAGCAGATGAAAAGTTTCATTTACAATCGACGTTCGAAGAGCTACGCATATTACATTGAAACAATTTTTAAATTGTCTAAATTCTGTACACGATCGACAATATGTATATCCAATTCCAATTTCCAAGAGGTAAAAAATAAAACTAGATTTTATCAATAAGAATGAAGTTCCGCGATAATTAACTCCGCCGTTAGTTAATTAGCAAAAATACACGATCCTCGCGCACAGATTTCTGCGAAGTATTCGAAATTGCAGGAACCCAGCCTTGATACTGCGACAAATACATCGAAAGTCCGTGTGAGCCAATTAAACTCCACAGCCGACGCAACCCGAAGCCCTACTTCTCGCGGTGCACCGGCGGCACTTCTTCGCAGATCTAATTAAAACCATTCGATATCACAGAGCAGAGAGCACACTCACCAAAACAAACTGTTCCAAACGCGAGTCCCGCAGCTTTCTAACTTGCGCCGTTATCGCGCACGATTAGGATTAATCGCGTCGCACGGTTATCGAGAAACCGAGCCGCGCTTCCTCCGGTGGTCTGATTCATCGCTTTAACTTCATTCGAACGAATTTGCCGTCGTTTCCGGCGGTGCTTCTCCGGCGATCCATCAAAATAACATCGAAACCGGCCGACGACACGACAATGACGCGCGCGCACGATTCTTCTGCAGCATCCAGCTTTCACCGGACGTTTCCTCGAGGAGACACGCGGACGATCTGCGTTCACCTTGAGCTTCGACTGCGTGCGCTCGGTTCACGCCGATCTCACTGACACACTGCACCTTTTCCAGCCGTGAGTCAACCGACGATCGAGATCTCCGCGCACGTGGCTAGCCTTCGATCCTACGCAAGGGAAATCGAAAGTCTACGCAGAAATGGTCTTTGACGCCGTCCTATTCGGGAACCGCCATTTTCAGAATTTCTACCGCGATTAGTTCTCGGAACGGATTAATTTTATTGGGTTGGCAAGTTAGTGATCATGGATTTTGGTAATAGATGGTCTTAGCATATTATTTTGTTCTGTCAAGGTGTTCGAAGCAGCTAATCTAAATTGTTTTCTTTTCGTCTGGACTTCCGTTTTTAATTTAGTAAAAATATTGTATCGACTAATTATTTAATTTCGTTTTTATTCAAGTTCTAAAAATTGAAGAACAAATCATGTATTTCAGATGCATTTTAATGTATTATTTCCCAAATGGCAAGATCAAAGCACCTAACCCATATTTTTTTCTTATTGTTTGGACTTTCACCTTTAATTTAGTAAAAACATTGTATCGATTAGGTAATTAGTTTTGCTTTTATCCCACTTTAAAAAATCAAAGAACAAGGCGCGCATTTCAGACACGTTTTATTGTATTATTTCCGAAATGGCAAGAACGCATCGCAAGCGCACAAGAAATAAGTATTAAAAGAAAAGCAGCGTCAAAATTGATTTGCCTAATTGAATAAAGTTATATTTTAGTAATATATCTTAGTTATTTAATATATATCTTAGTTATATTTAACATCGTTAAAATAAAACATTTCTTGTTTTTGAATAAAGACCAGAAGTCTAGATATAATTGTTATGGTACTTGGATTAAACAATTCGTCGAACGGACTTGTTGAAACCATTAACGCTTCTCGGAAAGTACCAACGACAAAGTCTGGGCAGTGTGTCATGAATTTGTTTACAAGCTATCTTAAATCTCGTTCTCAAGGCCATTGTCAATTTTTTTAAATGAGACAATATTTCTTCGTTACTGCAATATTGCAACTTACAAAAGTTGGTGTAACATTATTTTATGCGATGCTCCGTTTTATTGTATTGTATTGTATTTTATTATATATCATTGTATTATATTGTAATGTATTGTATTGTATTATATTATAATATTATTTTTATACCTGAAATAGTTCATCCGACCAATGTCTCAAAAATGGTCAATATCTCCAAAATTTGAAAATGAATAATAATAATAATAATCATAATAATAATAATAATAATCATAATCATAATAGTAATAATAATAAGAAGAAGAAGAATTGTAAATTCAATTTAAGTAAGCTTAAAATAAAAGCCCTATACATATAAACATTGTCATAATTTTATTGATTTTGGAATTGCAACGGATAACAGGTTAATCATCTAAAATGGTGCATTTTCTATGCTACCTGTTGAACGACTACTAAGCATTTCATTTTCTCCTTTTCTAAGAATTTTCGAATCACTAAACCAAAGCCACCATTAGTTTGTCAAGCATTTGTTTAGTTAGTCTGTTCTTAAAAGAGCTGACACGTTCAACAAATAGAAAGCTACGACCACCGCGTCAACGATAGGTGGTTTAGCTTCGAGGAGATAATCTCCGAGATAAAAGCAACGTAATTATCCACCAATTTGGAGAATAATTTCAGCTAATTTCATTGTTAAAATTGTTTCTTTAATTTGAGATCTGTAAACAGTTAACTTTACTGAGAAATATCTGGACAGTGGCTATATGAAAAAACGACTAATTAGTTACTTAATTAAATGTTGCGTCTAATAATAAAAAAATCTAAAATTATGTCTAGAAATGTTGCTTCTAATAATAGAAAAGTCTTCAAATGTTGCATCTAATAATAAAAAAAAATCTAGAATTATGTCTAGCAATGTTGTATCTAATAATAAAAAAGTCTAGAAATGTGCTTAGAAATGCTGCTTCTAATAATAAAAAAAAGTCTACAAAATATGTCTAGAAATGTTGCTTCTAATAATTTTAGAGCTTGTATTTGAAGCAACACTGAAAACTGATCTGTCACCATCCTCGACAGAAATTGTTACGTGCCAATAGAACGATTAAAATACCGACAACCCACTCTATCAATCGCTCAATCTATTACCAGCAATTAATCGGAATAAAAAGGGGGATATTAAAACTGACAGAGCAGTCTTTGATCCAGAAGAAGACCGAACCTCCGTCAGAGTTAAACAAAATTTTATTCGGAGGACGGAAAACAGATGAAGATCAACGAGTCAAATTTTATTCGACGCTATCGAATAAATGTAAAATCGAATAAAAATTTATACAGATCAAAATTTGTCTGAATACAATTTTATTCGAATAAGAATTTATACAGATCAAAAATTAATCGGAATACAATTTTATTCGAATAATAATTAATTTGTACAGCAATACGTACGGGTAATAATTGATTTGAATAAAAATTATGGAATGTAAAGTGTTTTTTTTTCATAGTTCCTCGATATTAACTTTTTTCAAATTCTACTTTTAAATATTACAATGAAAAATTTCTTATTTTTTTGCTAGATTTTTATCAACGAAGCATGGGTAAATAATCTTTCTAGAGGTGCAAATGACAGAATTGATCCTGAATATATTTGTATTAATATATTCTTATAAAGTGTAAAAGTAAAAGGAGGTAATAATTATTCGTGATACTATTTAAATAATTTTATAATTTCTATTCCAGTAACTTGTTTGAATTAAAAAAATGATTTGAATAATAACCTTATTCGAATGAGTAAAAATGAATTATTCGAATAATTTTCTTATTAGATCAAATAATAAAGAACAAAGAATTATTTAAATAATGTTATTATTATGTAAAGAATGTGTTATTTAAATCATTAAATAACATTCAAATTATTAAATTATGTAAATAATTCTTTATTAAGAAATAAGAATTAAGAAATAAAGAATAATGAATTACCTAAATAATTCTTATTCGAATAAGTAATAAACGGATAGAATAATCTACAACGAACAATAATTATCGTTATTTGAATAAAATATTCGCCTGAAACGAATGCATTAGGTAATAATCTCGAACGAAGATTTATTCGAAACGATCCGAATTAATTTTTAGCCTACAAACAAATCAAAAAACACCTGTCGCACATCACAACGTGGAGCAACGAATTCTGTAGATTGTTTTTGTAACAAGTTATACCAGAATTATGCAAAAAAGTATACGCAATCTCTGACTCAGAATCAGATGGAAGCTGTTACATCAACTGTTATCTTCAATAACGATCGAGCACGAATGGCGTGGAACACGTGTCGTACAAATATTAGCGGACCTTGCAGGACAGTTCATGTTTGCTGTTCAGCGAGCCGTACCATTTAGAAATGGAACAAATAGATAACAATTGCGCTACGTTGCTCTGTGTCGGCAGTGTACAAGATCCAGTTTCATTTCCTCGACCAGATAATTCGATCAAAGATCGAGCTCCGGATGAGAGAGTTACTCGCGCGATACTTTATCACTTCTTTTTCTTTCTGCGAAATTCGAATTTCACTCGGCACAGATTATCAGCATTTTATCGATTGAGATACAGGGGGCCGCATTAATGTTCGGATACCATCGTATTTGAGAAATTTTTAATCCGTATCTTTACTGTTTGTTGAATTAATGAATTTATAGTTTTTTAATAAGTCAGAACACTTACTTTAGATTCTACAAACATAAGTTTTATTTACATAATTTGTATAGTTTTATTGTTGATTGATATTAAATGTATAGTGATAATAAATGTAAATAGTGCTTAATTTTGACGTCTCAAAAATATTCGGACATTCCATACGCTTTGTAGTTAAAGTGACTACTTGGCTTGATGGCAATGTTTGTAAACATATGGTGTAAGCACTATCTCATAGAAATAGCTTCACTTCAAATCCTGTTCGTGTTGCACATATTAGCTGTAAATATGCCACGTAAAGGGAATAATACTTCGTAAGGAAAATCGTATAGAGAAATCGGGATATTATTAAATTTCAGCAATAGCACTGATGCGAACATTGTATGAAGATATAATCGTGAGGATAGAATTGAATCTATCCCTCAAAAAGGTCGCCCAAAGTTACTTAACGATCGCGATAAACGTAATATTATTAGAGAAATAAATGTGGACCCTAGTTTCAGTGCCACAAAATTGACAGCAGAGTTTTTTATGGAGACCAGCAACAAGATTCATCCCGAAACAGTTCGTCGGATGCTTCATGAAAATGGATATCATGGCAGATTTGCCCGAAAAGAAGCCATATATGAACGATATTAATCGAAAAGAGCGATTACTCTTCGCTAAAGAATACACTTCTAAAGAAGAAACATGGTGGGAAGATGTAATTCTTGCAGACGAAAGCAAATATAATATTTTTGGGTCTGATGGGCACAAACTTATATGTCGTAAAGTGAATGAAGAGCTTCTTACTAAGAATCTTAAACCAACGTTGAAACACGGTGGAGGAAGTGTGATGGTTTGGGGTTGTGTCTCAGCTGCTGGAGTGGTGAATTAGGTTTTATTGGTGGAATTTTAGACAAAAATAAATATTTAGATATTTTGAAATAAAATTGACTAAAAGATGCTATTAATATGAACATTCGTAATAATTTTAAATACGAAGATAATGACCCCAAACATAAATCACGTATAGTTCAAGAATATTTATTATATAATTGTCCAAAAGTATTGAAAACTGCTCCACAATCACCAGATTTAAATTCGATTGAAAATTTATGGGATTACTTAGATCGACGAATCAGAATGTCGTCAATAAAGTCCAAAGAAGAATTAAAATTGCGATTAGCCGAAGAATAATCACGTATTCTATTAGAATATTTAACTAAAATTATTTCTAGTTTGCCTGAACAATTAAACCATGTAATTAGGCAAAAGAGCAATCCAACAAAGTATTAACATCGATTTATTTTTGTTAAAGTATATCTGTATTCTTAATGACGAGACTATAATTTGTAAAGTGTCCGAATATTTTTGCGACGTCAAAATTAAGAACTAGTTTATTTAATATCAATTTACAATAAAACTATACAAATTATGCAACTAAAACTTATGTTTGTAGAATCTAAAGTAAGTGTTCTGACTTATTAAGAAACTATAAATTCATTAATTCAACAAACAGTAAAGATACGGAGTAAAAATTTCTCAAATACGATGGTATCCGAATATTAATGCGGCCCACTGTATGTACACCGTAATTGGGCTACAGGTACGATTTGCTCGTTGCAAGAAGAGACGAACGTTGCGCTCGTGACTGACCCGAATCTATTGATCTTTACACAGATCTAGGTACGATAGGATTTTAAATTAACACTTTACCGAGTGGTAGCCTATAAATCGACTTTTTATCCTGATCGGTAGTATGTGAATCGGTTGCCATAGCAATCGATAATTTGTTATCTCTTACCGAGATAAATATTATGATATAATTTTATGATATTCTTATAAAATTATGTCATATTATTATATAATCATTTAAATGGTAGATATCTTTCGTTATGAATAAAATGAGTAAAATAGAAATAAAATAAATAAAGGAGATACAATAAATATCGTTTCATGATCTCCCTATTATTATATAATTTTTTTAGATATTATGATAAATATGAGATAAATATAATATAATAGATGAAGTAAATATTGACTAATGCCAATATTATGAAAAAGTGAAAATATAAAATAAGTATTGTTTTATGCTAGTGTTAAGAACATATAAAAATGTAAAAGTATAGAAATATGAAAAAAATATTGTTGTATGTCAATATTACGAAACTATGACAATGTTAAAATATAAAAATGTGAAATGAATATTATTTTATGCTAATGTTATGAAAATACAAAGTATTAAAGTCGGTAAAGTGTTAAAATGTATAAACCATGAGATTCAGTGTACTATCATTTGGAATCATTTTTCATTCGTTGGAAACATTGATGAAATTGACGAAGTCGAACTGCAGTATTTTATATTGATTGATTACATGTTTATATATTGTTATAATTACTATATGCATAATATTAATTATATTTAATATATATTAATTATTATATAACATAATATTAATAATAGGTCAAATGTTTGAATGTTTAACATTCTGTTTGTAACAGAATTTAAGAGACACATAGTCATAGTAAAAGTATAGTAAAAGTTGTTAACATAAAATACTGATTTGTATTGTTTCAACGAAAATATTAATGTTATTTTTTCTTCTCCATTTTCTATTTTCACATTTCTCACACTTTTTTATTTATTTTGTTTCTTTTTGTGTCATCTTTCTATCTGTATTATTTTCCTTTGTTCATTATATGCATTAAGTAAAACAACATTGAAATGTAAACAATACGTTGTATGCTTCACTGTGCTCTTAATTGTGCTTTCAATGTGCTTTTAATGTTTGTTAAAATATCAAGCTGATAAAATATTAACGAATCTGAAATGTTTACGAAACGTAAAGTTTCGTAACTTTTGTCTTTGAATCGGTGCATATGCAACGAACAGTGTTCAACCAATTTGAATCCATTTGAACTAATGAAACATTGACGTTATTTCTGTTTAGAAAATTCTACACTCTTGTGTTAATTTCAACGTTTCTAGATCTGTTATTCCAAAATTGTATAGAGTTTGATTCAATGATGCAGAACTTTCCTAGAAACTATGAAATATGCAACAGTACTAATCTAATGCTTAGCGGACGCAGCACTTAAATTCTAGTTAGCAATCAATTAAGCCACACTATATTCTGTTCGGAACATTCCAAAGAGTTTAGACTGAATTTAAATATCTTCAACTTTTATAACACTTGCCTGTTTTAGCTTAGAATTATTGTCATTAATTACGATTCTTCCCAAGATTAACAAAATTCTTATTTTACAAATTTTTATGAGTTCCACTTCATCTTTTAACATTTTGTACCTGATTGGCGTCTCCTAAGTGCCGCTAATAGTCACTATAACACATTTCGAACTAATTTTAAAAGTGTCAAATCTGTTTATAATTATTGAAAATCTATTTATAATTTAACTTCGTATTTGCAAGTCGAACATTTAAAAGTGCTTATATATCTTATATGCACGTTGCACATTTTGCAGTTTCCGTTGGTATAACGGATTATTTTTACATCGTACTAAAATATATTATTGAAATTAAATATATATATTTAACTTTATATTTTTACTTCGATGTAAAAATAAAAACAATAAATAAATGGCTTTGGTGGTTGAAAAGAGACCTTTAAACATTTTTAAAGTTTATAAAAGTTATTAACAAATCTTGTTTTTCCTACTTAATCTTGCATACTATACTACAAAACGTATTCTTTAACTTTTCGTTATAAACTCAGATGAAAAAATTGAAAAAGCATTTTACAATTTTTTAATAATACCGATTAATTGTAATCTAAACAAAATTATTCCATGGCACCTACCAATTTAAAAAAAAAGCAATTCCATTCCTAATGATGTTAGCATACTTTCTAACGCGAGTATATAAAAACAGTATTTTACACATAAGCGATATCATAGCTTATTTCTAACATTAAAAATTAAGCAATATCATAGCTTACTTTTAATTCCAAAAATGAACATTATCGTAACTTATTTCCAATTCTAAAAATTCAGCATTATCTTATCTTATTTTCAATTCCAAAAATTCTCGAAATTACATGAATTCGCGCTGAAAGTGCTCGCGTTACACACAGGTGTGTTTACCGTGCTCTCAGATGCGGCCGAGCTGCGAAGTGTTTTATTTTTGGGTCGTGAAGCTGCCGTAACAGCCGTGGTGCAATTAACGAAATGAAGCGGGGCGATACAGGTGTGATTGTAGAGAAGTAACAGTACTCACGCTGGTCAGAGCTCCGAACTCATGATCGCCAGAGCTGCGGGATGAATGATCGAGGGGGACACCGTGTTGTTGGATCGCAGCGTGGTCGGAATCGATCGAGAACCGGAGAGAGATAGAGAGGAAAAGGGAGAAAACAAGAGAAGGAAAGAGAGGAAGAGAGAGGAAGAGAGAGAGAGAGAGAGAGAGAGAGGGCGAGGACAAAAGCTGCGTGAACAGCTGGTCAGCACCGGCTCCTACTAGCCAGGCCCTTGCCGAGCAAGACAGACTCGGTCGGTGTCGGGAGTCGGAGCATCAAATACGCTCGGACTGACGCGTACAAGAGGAGGGGAAACGGAAACGGTCCTCTACGGCTATTCTTATATGTATGTACATAGTGCGATCACTGTCTCGCTTCGACATCATCGCGCGTCGCTCCGTTTCTTTCATTCTTTCCTCGTCTATTCTGTTTCGTCTTCTGTCCCCCTTTTGCTTCACGTTCTTTATTCTTGCGCTCGTTGGGCATTCAACAAAGTCGAGCCGAACTGTATGAACTCGTCGGACCGCTCCGAAGACCAACGATTCCTTCTCGGATCCTTACAGACCCATCTCTTTCAGTTTGGGGACGTTTTCAGATTTTCTTCTAATTTCTTTCAATCACGATTGTTTCGCATGACAAAAAAAAAATTAAAAAATACATGTTTCTATAACTATTTACATCTTGTCTTTAAATGAAATTTTCAAAATGCTTGTATAGCTTGTATGTATGTATATTGAAAATATCTTACAAAAGACTATGTACAATTCCAAAGCTTTGGAAATAAAAACTAACAAACCTGTCATTTTGACCGTCTCGGTATTCGGCGTTGAGGAATACAAAAACGCTATCCGCGAAGATTAAAATAATGGGACAGCATTCACAGGTGTCCACAAGCCCGCGCAAGAACCTGTATAATTATAGCGCGCAACATAGTCGAAAGTTTCATAACAGCAAATCTCCATAGTTTATGGAGATGAAGTGTGGAGGGATTATTGAGATTTGCTCACAAAATGTGATCGAGTAATTGGCTACTTATTTCTTCGAACTGATGAGACAATTACAGCTGAAAAGTACTGCCAATACAATGACAAAATGCATAAAAATTGAAATTATAGCCCATCGCTGTTAATCGGCATGGTCCAATACTTCATCATGACAACGCTCGGCCGCATGTCGTACAAAACAATTGCGAGATTAAATAAATTAAAATATGAAATTTTGCAGCACCCAACTTATTCAACGGATCTTTCCCAACCAACTTTCTCTTGTTTAAACATTTAGAACAATTTTTACGGGCTAAACGGTATGGAAATGAAGAAGTCTCAAACATTCCATATCAGAGTTTATCGATTTTAAAGATCAGAATTTCTTTAAGGCAAGCGTCTATGCATTATAATCTCATTGGGAAAAGTGTATTGAAGCAAATGGAGCATATATTGGTTAAATAAACAGCTTTTGAACAAAGATATGCAGTTTTATATGTACATCTATAGACGAAAGTATTCGAACGCTTACATTTCTAACATTCACTAATGAAATATATACGTTAAGCTGAAGCATTTGAAATTATATTACACACATAACAAAAGATGAACCTTAAGATTACACAAGTGAAAGTGGAAAATAATTCAACAATATATACCGTTTTTACAGTACATTTATCGTAAACATCTACCAGAAGTGGCTCACAAAAGTATTTGCATGGAACATTTAATAGCTATTTAAATTAAACAATTAAAGGTTTTAATAGGAAGTTTGCTTTTATAAAAACACTAAGTCTGTTTTTCATTCAGTGTATTAACTTAAAAGTAACATATGCATCTATTGATTGCCATATTTCAATAATATTTCGTTTTAACGCTTCTTTCGAAGTAATAATGGTATTTCTTGATATTTTTTCGACTTCATTCCATAAGTGTTCAATGGAGTTTAAATCCGAACTTTGCGGTTGATGTGGCCATACGCGTGAAACATTATACAATATCCATTCATTGACCTTTTTTGCGACATGCGTCGGGTCATTGTCCGACTGAAATCAATAATTATTTGGTAAATTCAATTTCGATACACTGTTTTTGAAATTTTCCTGCAAAATTTTCAAGTATTTCTTTTTATCCATTATGTCAACGATAAAGACGAAGTTTTCCATTCCACTGGATGCAATGCAGTCCCAAACCAACATAGATCCACCATTATGTTTTATAGCCAATCACAGATTTCGCGGTTCTAATTCTGTGATTCGTTTCCACCAAACACTTTTACGTCCATCGCTACCAAAAACGTTCAATTTACTCTCACCAAGGAATAATACTTTGTTCCAGAACGAATTATTTTTATAAATCAGTTTCCCGGCGAATTTTAAACGTATAATTTTACTTTTAGCTGAATGTTAGAAGCGTAAGCGTTCGAATACATACCTGCGTGTACGCAGTATTGACTTTGTGTGGGGACAGGTGAAGTTTGGTGTCAGATCGATCGTAGCTTTTGTGTTGTTGAATATGTGCAGGCCGTGCGCATTCTTCCTTGTGTATACGCAACAATTAGCAACAAGTCCACGACACCCGGGGATCCTATTACGCTTGAAATGTGGCGAAAATAACAAGCGTGTTGTTCCACGTGTTGGACCCTTTTGTGGAAAAGTGTGCGCAGCGCTTTTAACTCGCGTGTAAGCATATATATCCGCGTTCTGTGAAAGGGGAAGTTTCACAATAAATAGAAATCGCTTAAACCAGTCGTCGCGTTCCTGGCAAAGTAATAAAGTTGCCTTTTGATCTTCACTTTTATTGTTTCCTATATTGCTAAATATATTTTCACAGCTGCTTTAGAATCTGCTTATGTTATCTGATTACTTAAAAAGGTCATTATCATAAATCTTGTTATGAAATATTTATGTACGAGGTCTTTCATGGAAGATGTTCTCTATGCGAACAAGGAATAAACAAATTTTCTTCCTACAACTATTTTAAACTTATTAAATATTCTACAACTATTTTAATAAGTTCGAAATAATACATAGATATTGGTAACCAGTTTGCTGTTGCAATTTCTTTGAAAAGTGTGCAAGATACTGTAATTGTACTGTATAATGTTTGGTTTCCTTTATATTTTATTGAAATACAACTCTTTGAGAAAATATATAATTTAGTAAAGGATGTCAGATTACATGTCTTTTTTAACCAGTCAGCTGCTTTTGGCGAATATAATTGCTATAAAGATATAGCAACATACTGTGTTATAGATTTATATTGACCATTTATTTTGAAAATGATCTAAGTTCATTTTCTATTGTTATATAAATTTCTTGTAGGAAAATTTAACAAACAGTATCCACGTATTCCTTATCGTTATTACTTCATGATTGATTGTATAAACAATACCAATAGGAATATCTTCCATTCAAGTTTATTGAAGAAAACTAATTGTTTTTGAAAATAATAACAGTTTAACAAAGTATGCACCGTGTATTTTTTAATTCTTGTTAAAAGCACAAATAGAACATATTATGTGTAGTCTGTCAAAGTAATATAAGTGAAGTAATATATTTACTTATTCATCAATGCTTTCAAACAGATGATTTATTTAGCAAATACAGTGATATTACATGTAGCTACGTATGTTCGATATAGCAAATTTACATAAGCATACTTACCGAGGCCATTTCACTTATCATTCGTGATGTATTATATACATATATAGCCAGCAGATAAAATTAACGAGAATGAGAAGGTCATGCTTTTGCAAAATTATGAACGAATACACACATGTATATTAACCCCTTGCACTCTAAGCAATTTCAACTGGAAATCTAAAACAATTTTTCTAGCTTCTAGTATTTCCATTTTATATAACAAAATTCATTTTATCTATACGAAATTAAGTCTCGTGGCTCATACAACAGTCACACTTTCTATAAAAATAATTACTATAAAAAATAATCACTACAAAAATAATTTTCGAACGTGTTATAACAATCTTAATGGCGCTTCAGAGTCGCTACTCGAGTGCAAAGGGTTAACAAGAAATGTTCTATTTAGCTTTCGTTCATTTTGTGCAACTAATGCACGAAAATGTACAATGCAAGTGAGCCATACGTGATATATTATATACAGGGTGTTTCGAAATTATACATACTCCTGGAAATGGGGGATTCCTGAGGCCATTTGAAGTAACCTTTTCCTTTGCCGAAATGCAATCCGCGGCTTTGTTAACGAGATATTAATGAATAAAGTTGGCCGCGCGCACGCTTCAACCTGCTGTTACGCGCGCGAGCCAGTCGACTGAAGCCCATCTCGCTCCCGGGGCGCGACGGACGAAGAGAGGGCTGCGCTCCGACTTTGAGCCGCGTTCAAAATAACGAACAAGGATTTCATGAATTTCCTATTCATTTCAAAAATGTCACAAATATTATTAATGAAAAACTTATCCATTCAGTTGTAAATGTTGTAATCCAGAAGTAATCCACGTATGTAAGACGGCACAGATTACACTAACGTTCACTTTCACTGCACTGTTATTCTACACTGATCACGAATTATTCAACAGTTGACACATGTCCGAAGTTTCCAGCGTTATTTTGTGTGGCCCTGAAAAGGGCCGATTAAATTCAAAATGTTATTGTTCGATTAGTCAGCGCGCCCCTGTCGATAAAAGTAATTGTATTTCATAACGTATTCGTCGCGAATATTTTTGCGAAGTGCTCTCAACCATTGGACTTCTATGGATTACTGCTGATCCTTGGTCGACCCTGTGGTCACTAGTGTCCATCGTAGTGATCAGTAATGGTCATTCCAACGGTCATCAGTGGTTATCAGTGGTAATTCAAGTGGTTGTCAGTGGTCATTCAAGTGGTTATAAGTGCTCACTCAAATGATTCCGAGGACATTCAAGTAGTTATCAGTGGTCATTTAAGTGGTTATAAGTGGTCCTCCTAGTGGTCATGTCTGACCATCCTAGTGACTACTTCTGGTCATCCTACTGGTCACTTCTGGTCATTTTTCCAAATTTATACTGCCTCATACCTGCACTTCCTGGTGCTGATTTTTCTTCTGTTGCCTTCCTTTGCTGCTGCTGCTACTGCCGCTTCTCAAGCCAACGTCACATAAAAATGTGAGACGCACGCTCTTCTTTTATAAGTAGCATTCTCAATATTACGAGTACAGTGTTTTACGTATAAGCATTGTTAATTGGTCACTGTACTCGCTGCAGTAGTAATAATAGTTATAGTAGTAGTAGTAGCAGCAGTATTTAGGCTGACTTTGCCGCTTCAACGATCAGTCCATATCGACACATCCACGATTTGCAATAGTGTTGCGAAATAATCACGTGTTGTTTCAGTTTTGAAACATTTCGAACAAATATCAAAATTAGCTTCGTGAATGATAAAGTCGCGATTATAACTAGCATTGAAATTAATTCTTTAAAGCATAGTGTTTCGAATAAAATAATCACGATCTCATATTGATTAACATGCACAGTAGTTTCGAAGATAGCGTAGCGAATAAATACATTTTGTAGATTTTTAAAATCCACTCGTTTTGGATCTCGTTTGCCTTTCCTCTTCCAGGGCCCATGCTACAGCTGAAACCCTTCGCAGTGTAGCATTCGATATTTTTCTTACTGCTGTAGAAAGAATTAATGATGGTTATATCAATTTTGAGAAAATTGTCAACGTGTTGCATCTTGCGTTAGAGTTGTGAAATAAATAAATGTCACTTTTAGATCTAAGAAATTAATATCGACGTTAACAGTACACTGTCCCGTTTCATTTGAGATATTTAACATGAAATTTTATAAATCAGTGATACAAAAAAATGATCTGCGTTACCTTCACCCTATTGATTTTCTATACCTCTCTACATGGAAAATGTAATTATTCGCTCTGACTTTCTCGTGGGTCTCTAAAGCAGCAACGTCCTCGTGGTAAGACCCGGGCAATCGGTATCATCCTCGAATCAGGATACCTTACGAATTGTAATGTGTTTTGAGTCGAGAATGGTGTCGAGTTAATAACTGCAGATTACAAATTCTTTTCTAAATCGTAAAGTAGTGTATAAGGTTGTAACAAATATATTGTACGATTCTCAAATTATGCTTATATTGAGGACTATCATCGTCTCGTTCATCGATGGATGCGTAATTTTAATACTTTAAATCAGTATTGGGAATAATTTTTCCTTCAAAGATTGTCGAACTTGATATTCCTCCGATCGAAGGTCCTTCAGGGGCTCGTTTATTGGAGGAACCCCTGAGTGAGTACGGAGCGTAGCGTACCCGCAGTGCCCGAGGCGCCTATATGTAGGTCGTTAGGGTTCTTAATTTAAGTTTGTTAGATTTCGTTTGATTTTTGAATGTTGGTTCGGTTTCCGATGTGATTCGGATGTTCAGCGTTGGATTTCCCTTTCAAATTGCACTCGTGTGTGGGTTAGCTTGGCACTCGTGTGCTGGTGTTAGATTCCTTGTTTCGCTCCGTCACCCTTTATAGGTTCTAACAAACTAATCATTTATTTCATATTATTACAGGTCATCTGTCATAGGATTATCAGCCACCGTGGGATTATCATTCGCCGTGGTATCATCGTTCGCCGAGGGATGCGTGCGACTTATTAATAAGTGCGTCTTATTTAAGTAGTATTAAGATCACTCAGGGGCCTCCGTCCCACAAGTGCATGCCCCGTGGGGGGCACGGGATGTAGCGTCCCCGAGTTACCCGAATCGCTAAGAGTGTGTCGAGTATTATTGCCTTAGCTTCACTTGTTCCTTATTCGTTGTCCATTTTCGGACCAACCATGGTGGTCTTGCTTGTACAATCTCTCGGAGATACGTAGATCTCATATTCGGCGAATTATCATGCGGCGTGGTCATCCAAACGTGGCATCCTCCTGCAACAGGAGACACTTCTCCTTATCGCTTCTCGGTATGTAAGACGTCCTCTACCTTCTCACTGAGGGGGCGGGCGCAGGGGGGGGAAGTGTTCCAGCCGGGCGTAAGTATGGGTGTTAGTTTTGGATCCTCATTCCAATTGTTAAAACGTCGGATATTGAGATCTGCGAGGCTCTGAGACTTGCGCAAGTATTGTTCGCGTCTCGTCACCCTCGAGTCGGGGCCTTCTGCTCTGGTTCATTTTTGAGTTTCTTTTTGAAAGAAACGGAACCTTCTGCTCTGATTATTTTGGGCCCCGTGGATAATTGGCTTCTCCATTAATCCACTTTTGGTCCGCGATAATACTCGACATGTTGTTTCACCGGTGAAAGGAAGGGAGCCATAACGAATTTTGGTTTCGTTCTGACTCCCTTTCGGGTCTCCACTCCAGCAACCTCCACATGGTGAGGTTCGGGAAATCGATGTAATTTTCGATTTCTAAGCAGCTGCCAATTCGTTTGCAATTAATTCGGAATCGACAATTGCATGGAGCTAATGGCTGAGGTGATGGGTTTTCTAAGTATTAAGTAGAATTTGATTTAGTGCCCGTATACATGGTATATGGTGTTATATCTGTGGTAACTGGTTTTTTAAATATTAAATAGACTATAAATTGGCAAAATATTTAAATTTCAAGATTATTATTACACATCGGGATGCAACATGCACATCCTGATTTTTCAAATTAATAAAAAGTTCAGAAAATTCACTCCTCGTCCATTATTTTGAATGCTACTCAGATTATTACGGAAACTCCTTTCTACGGAAATTTGGCCACACAAGGGCTGCAGATATTTAGAGTGAGGCAGCTTCAAGTGACCTTGGGATCATTGGTTAGGAACTGTGCGAGATATCTGCAGCCTGCGTGGCCAAATAACTGTAGGGAGGAGTTTCTGCAATTTTCACCGTCACAGTCTTTTCCCACAATGTTTGAGAAATGTGAAAAATATTAATAATATGAAATTCACACATGTTATAAATCCACGCCATGCTCGGAGGATAGTGTATGAACCTCTTACAATGGCACAGCTGATCTGTATACGACAATTTCTCGATCGATGAAAAGCAGTTGAAATTAGCTTCTAAGAAACCAAGGTATTGTTGGCCATCGTGCAATATCCCGCAGTTACTCCTACGAGTCGACAGGACATACGTATTAAACAATCAATAATTATTATTGAATTATTAGTGATCAGTATTTAATGATAGTGCAGTGAAAATGAACGCTATTTTAATCTGTGCTGCTTTACATACGTGGATTACAACATCTGGCTTACAAGTTTTGAATTACAACATTTACCATTGAATGGGTAACTTTTTCATTAATAATATTTGTAAAATTTTTTAAATGAATAGAAAATTCATAAAATCCTTGTTCCGCACTTCGAATGCGGCTCAAAGTCGGAGCGCAGGCCTCTCTCCTTCCGTCGCGCTTCGGGAGCGAGATGAGCTTCAGTCGGCTGGCTCGCGCGCGTAGCAGCAGGTTGAATTGTGCGCGCGCACCTATCTTTTTTCGTTAATAACTCGTTAACAAAGCCGCAGATTGCATTTCAACAAAGGAAAAGGTTACTTGAAATGGTTTCAGGAACCCCTCATTTTCCGGAGTATGTATAATTTTGAAACACCCTGTATATGTACAGATAACAGCTGTAATGTAACAAAAATTAGGAGATTATACTTTCGCAAAAATCATGAACGAACATAATTGACAAGAAATATTCTATTTAGTTTTTGTTCATTGTGTGCAACTAATGCACGTCAATGTACGTTAATACAGAGATCAAATATCACATGTCAACGGTTAGCGAATGTATAATGCTTTACAATTACCCGTTACATTACAAAACGACGATATTTATAAAAGATATTAAAAATTCTCGTTAATATAAATGTTCAAAGATCAAACACTTTTCGATCCATTATTCACTTAAAATATTCGTCTTCTCGTTTTGATGACGTAGAAAACTTATTGAATATTATATTTCTAAATTGCTTTTTACGAGTAGTATATATTAATGTTGTGAACGCACCTGTAATTAAATATTATTCATTGTAATTTATTATAAAAAAAAAATACGTGATGAGCTAATGAAAATTATCACTGTTTTTCACCTACGACGCAGGGTATCTCAAAGTGCACGTAATATTATGTGTTCATTATAATATAATATATAATATTAATTACATGCTATGCAATAAGAGAATATCAATATAATCTTCTACGTTCATAAATTTACAATATAAATATGTTATCACATTCTCTAAATTACATTTTTATAAGCAACAAGCCGAATAAAATTACTTACCATTCCTAATAAACGTATGTCGATCACGAGTATAATAAACATTGTTCTCGTCGAATAAAATAAAATAGTTATCATTATTTGAATATTTACAGTTTTTTACATGAACCTGTAATAACACATTTTTGTTATTTCATTAACTACAATAAAATTCAGTGATTAAAAAATCATTAATTAATCTTCCTTAAAGAGCCGGAATAATAAGTTTTCAAATACTATACATTGTTCTCACAATTTTTTCAAAATATTTCCGATGTCATAACAAAATAACGTTTCCTACAAAAAGTAATTAGTATTGACTCTTCCACAAATCTCAGTACAGAAAATATGAAAATTCCTTTTTTATAAAAAACCGAGAATATTTATTTATCACTATATATGTTTTATCCAAATATCCTCATAGTCGTCAGCAAGACGAGTTGAACGATCTATAAACAATGCTAAAACAGGCGCGAAATGTTAATTATTCTCTGTGTTCCACTCTACGTAAATCACAGCTCACGTGCGACCGCACTCATGTTCGCCTAAATCGCGTTCACGCGCCTTTGATGATGAAACATTTTGGCTGTCGAATTTTCAAAAATATTGCTGACACATTCGATGCAAAGTAACGACTCGGTCTATCGGAACCGCGGCGGTTATTTCGCGGCGGCGACGCCGAGTGCACGGTTCATTGGCAGAGACAAGTTTTTCCGAAGGAGCGTAGCGAGCTTGTTTCCCGGAGCGGCGGATATCCACGGGCCATCGAATGGAAACGGTTATATCGAGGAGGGTACTTTAGTAGCTTGCAAACGTGAGTACTCTCTCCCTTCCGCGTTATATCCCGGCGGCCACTGAATCGGAAAAGAAATCGCGAAGACTCCTATATTCCTCGTCCGAAAAAAGAATCATCGAGAACGCGCGGATTCCGCGCGTCTCGGCGTCACTGGCGCTGTAAGCTTAAACTTTTAAATTGGCATAACAGCTCCTGGAAAACTCGGTCTCCTTATTAAACGTCCTGCTCGCAACTAGGCTGCGAATCTTTATGAAAAAAGTTCTGCTACTGGTACTTCTCCGCTGTTCCAATAATCTTCTACGCTTTTTGCCAGAGAGAGAGAGAGAGAGAGAGAGAGAGAGAGAGAATGACAAATTGCGCAAATCCGATGCTACTTTTATTCTAATGAATTGAGCGACTCGAAGTAGTCCACGCGGCTTTGTTAACCATCCAGTATGCTGGAAAGCAATTAAAGAGGTTAGATAATTGCTCGGGGGGACAATTGCCACGATCGTACCGTTTAAGCAAATTTCAGAAATGTAACACTGGAAGTCTTGTTTGTAAAAGTAATTGTTTAGAGCAATAGTTTAATACATATATATAATAAAGCAATTGTTTAATACGATGGCATGTTATTTAAATATTTTTGATCTTTATAAATGGATATTACAGAAAATTGTTTAAAAGAAAAATTTTTTACCTAGAATATATTCCTTAGAAGAAAGAATATGGATTCATGATAAAAGAAGACAAGATGGCGTTGACATAACTATTAAAACGCCCACACATTGACAAATTAGTGATACCAGTAAGAAAAACTAGTGATATCATTTGACTCCCCTTAAAATACAAGACATGTATCAATTGATTTTTTTAAGTCCCTGTATTAGGTATTATTTATAATTTCAATTTAAATGGATCACCCTGTGTATGCCAATTTATATGCTCTCAACTGTATGTTAAGAAGATTGAATCGCGCTGAGTGACATTCATTCTTTATTTCGAGCACTGAACATCCGGCAAGCGAGCAGACTTTCGCCACCGACTGTAGCTTTTACAATTCAACAACTTTCTTCGCGCATTTGTTAAAAATAGTACAAGCCGTTGAAATATCGCTTTGGAACGATAATAACTGTGTCCGCGATACAGAATTCAACTGGAAAGAGCTCACCAACCAGACGATCACCGACAAGAAGTCAATGCTTTTATCATCCCGGTGATCCAGTTTACGGCTACAGCATTGTACGCTCTCCATTATCCGAACACAATTTGACTATTATCGATAGAGCGCGTACATTCCCCGCGTCCCATTGAAAAATCATAAGCGAGCCTCGAGACGTTCCAGACGCTATAAAGCACACTGCGACATAAAATTTTCATCGCGCGGGACGGGATCATATTCGCGAGTATTATGTTCTGAGAGTATTTTGTCACCTCGTCACGTCTGTCCCCGGCCTGTTTCAGATTTACCAGGAGATCCCGAACCATGGACACCGAATACAAGATCGCGACCTCCAAGCTAGAAAATCTGCCGACAATAGACGGACAGTGCTGCGTGAATTTGACCGCCCTGAGGAATGGTACGCAATTTTGTTCCACTTACGCGTGTCCAAGTGTGACTCTCAACGATCGTTGTTTCGATGATTATTAATGTTTAGCTCCGTCGACTTCAACAACATATCCGAAGTGCTGTAAGAGTGTCGGCGATCGCGCTCGTGAAACACTTTCGAAGCCACGAAAATTGCTATTCTTGAGCGAAACTCTTCTCACGGTGTTCGTTCTCTGCTTCGCTGCTTCCATAATTTATGTCATCATTGCACTAGGTATGTTAATTTATGCTACTTTGATTTTCGCCCACGAGAAATATTAGCGACTTCGTGAAGTGTTCAGACATTTGACTGCAGTATTTATGCATTCGTATCGAGTGCACTGTGAATTTTATGTGTTTTTGATGAAACTGAATTTTATAATCCAGTACTAATATTAATTTTTGTAATTTAATATCAATATTCATTTTTGTAACTTAATATTAGTATTAATTTTAATAGTTTAATATTAATACTAATTTTTATAATTTAATATTAATATCAATTCATATAATTGAATACTGATATTAATTTTTATAATTCAATACTAATAGTAATTATTATAATTTAGCATGAATATTATTTTTTCAAATTTAATGCTGATATCCATTTTTATATTAAAACGATGAGTTTCATCGAACTTGCTCTTTATGCAATCCACCTAAACAATTTTTATTTTGCATAAAAATCCGCAATCTGGTGATATGGGCTAGATTGGATAATAAAATATATCCTTCTCCAGATAAACTCACTGTACTATTCTTTATTATACACTCTGGCCAAGAGGGCTCACGTCACACACGTAGCCATCACACACCCACACGTGCCTATACATACACGCGTAAACAACGTCTTCCCCTTTTCTTATTTTGAGATATATCTTGTGTTTCTTGTGATCGACTACCTGTGACACTGCCATTTCCTCTCTACACGTTACAGTGGTTCAGAAAAGTTTCCGTACACCTTTTATAACGAAATAATTCTTTCATCATTGAACCAATTGTTACACATTTTATATATATGCTAACATTACATTACATACTGAAGACATTACTTTGTCAGATAATGACTAAAAGAAGTCTTGAACATTTTGGTAAAAGAGTTGAACAACGGCGAATAATAATAATAATAATAAGAATACAACGCTTATTATTTTTTCGCGGATGACGAATAACTACCTTTATACGAATGAGAAGATGATGTTGATTTGTGAATCACGTGTGCACCTGATGAAATCGAAAACTTTGTAATATTTCAAAGGACGTTTTCTCTTTCCTGCAGTCACTTATTTTAACGCATTTATGTTTACGTAAATCATAATTTAATCTGCTGTTTGGCGAAAAATAGAATTTAATTTATTGAGTTGGTGCATAATTATCAGGCGTTTCTAAACGATATTATCAAGCGTTCTTGAACACTATTTACTATGAAAAATGAAGCATAAAAATTCTGCGGTAACATTTTTAAATGATTAGTAAGCGTAGTCATCATTTACTTCAATAACTGCTTTCCATTTTCATGGAAGACGATTAATTCCACGGACAAAGAATTCCAGGAGTTGTAGGCGAGAATCCATGCTTTGACATCCGTCATTGAATGATCAAAATAGTCATAAATTTTGTTCGCCTGCCAGCTTTTTAAACGACCGATTGACGTGTTAATGGCTAGACGCTTCTGCTGGAGAATATAGCTGACGTGGAAACAGCCCTTTCGACTTTCGCTGGTTGTGCCAACACCGAAAAATTGATTGAGATCGCTAAATAACCGTGCTGCTTTCTATCCTTTCTCAAAGCGGTACAGCATTATAAGACGAACATACTTGAACCGTTTATTTTGAAAGTGGTGTAAGTCCATTTTTTCTTGTTTCGAGAAAATTAAAGGTTAACATATCTGTTAATTAAAAAATTTAGCTAAATTATATGAAGTCTGGCAATGTTTCTACTGTTTTATCAATATGTAATTTGGTTATATTTTGTTTTGGGCGTATTTTACTAAACTGATGTATACTTACGGGCTGCAAATGGACCACTTTCAAAATAAACGGTCCAATTATGATTGACGACACGTATTCTTATAACCGAAAAGTAGAAATATAAAAAAAAAGTAGAAAATTTTTTATTAAAATATAGCATGTCAAAGAAACGTCTGATAATTATGCACCAACCCAATATTTAGAATTAAAAGAACAAGAATCAATTATTTTCTATAACATACAAATTTTTGTACCGATGACAGTCTGCGAAATGACGAATTTTTGTGGACGAATATTAAGATAATGACTAAGATAAAGACTTGGTTCGGTACCGCGACGGTCCGGACTGGTGAAACGAAAGGATTAATTACATTCCGTATCGATTCCACAGGCTATTTCCACCACCCTCAACAGATCAACAAGGTGGTCCAGGTGGTACCATCGATGATTAACAATACGCAATACAATCAAGCGGAAGAGCCGGACTGGCAAGCCTTGTACCAGCTATTCTACCAGGACGACCTCCAAGCCCTGACTCCGCAATTAAAGAAGCTGTTCATAATAGATAGGAACCGCCTAAAGCGGGCGACGCGGGAGCCATGTCCGGAGAACCTAGAAAGCTGCAAGAAAGTGATGGAGTTCATGAAGCAGATCGTGAACGTCGTGAACAACAACATGGCTCAGCTGCAGGATTTGCTGACGGCGAATGGGGGCGAATCGAAGTCGCAGCTGATCGAGCTGGTGAAGTGTTTACAGTGCAAGAACGACTCGATCACGTTCATCGACGAGTCCGGCCCGGACAGAGAGCCGAACGACCATCGAGATGTCTACCATCACGCGGACCAGGACAAGATGGAACACAGCGTGGACGTCGTGACCGGTTTGCTGAACGACGACAGCTCCGATCGCGTAAATCAGGCAGACGCTAGGCCGTCCACCGTCTCGATCTTCGACGTGGGCGAGAACCGCGACGACGGTCGTCAGACGGCTGTGAAGTCGCTGCTGGGTCCAACGACCGTCGCAATTCAGACGTCGTCAACGGCCACGGAAGCGGAGGAGGCTCGCGAGACTGAGCTGGATAGAATTAAGAAGGACGAGACGCCGGTTCAGGCGAACGGAATCGATAATGTGGAGCAGACCGTAGCAAAAGGGAACGTGACCGACGCGGCAGACGCCGCTGACGTGACGGAAATCGGGAACGAACCGGTGGTGCATCCTTCGGTGCATCCTTCGGACCAAGGTCGAGCGGAACTGAACGCACAGGAGGAAGCTGCAAACGGTAAATGCATTATTTATTACCGTGCGGCGAAAGCGTCGCCTCGATGCGCTCGCGCCGTGTTTTTATTGGTTTTTATCGGAGTTGTTGGTGTTTTGACAATGCTGTTGAGCTCTAGGGTGTTTCGTTGATCGGCATGTTTTTTTTTGCCAATTTCGTGGAATTCTGTTGGGAGACATTATGGTAGTTGAAATGTTTCCTGGGAGAAGTTTTTGTAGGTATATTTTTTGACGCCGATATTCGCAGTTTTCTCTGTGAGGTGGAGTCCGAAATTTAAAAAAATTAAATAATTATATTAAGTTTATAATATTGAATTTTTATGTTTTCAGTATTCAATGTCTGTTTATAATGTTAACATAGAATAATGACGTAAACCTATTTTGCACTACCTATTTTGCGAAATATGTGCGAAATAAGCAAATATGACACTTATTAAAATAGAAAATAAAGGGATGCTCGTTTCAATTTAATTACTTTGAAACGATGGTAAAATGTAATGCTTGGGGTATTTTCGAATATTCTAAGAATATTTATTTGTAGTAACTACATTATAAAACTATCGAATTTTGAGATTATGTTCCCATGGGATCATGTTGTTTTCCAGGGGGTAGGTACAATAATGTCGCCTTATGCGCTCCCTAGATTATAATGTGTATAATAGAGAATATAATAATAGAATACTATTATTATTATAATTAATTAATAGAATTTAATAGATCATAATGAAAAGAAGATAACAATAGTTATTATAAATTATTATAGTAGAATATGATATAATATAATAAAAATAATCTGGCTAATAATATAATAAATATGATAAATAATAAGTATTAACTATACTATAAAACAAGCAAATTCGGCTAAATATTAAATTCAATCAATACAAATTTATAAAATCTTTATAATTCCAATGAATAAATTCATATTGCTATATTAGCACTATGATTTGGCGTTACCACTAATTTTAATCGAATGAAATTAATTTTCAATAATTTTCTGCTTAGCTGAACTTAAGTAAATAATAACTAAATAATAACAAAACTATGAAATTTGCACCGATCGCATTAAAAATGAACTCATCACAGAAAATTCATGTCAATTTTAAATTAAAATTCATTTCTTTACATAAACCTGCATATAATCTATCAAAATAATTTTTAATGAAAACTAATTATAATATTGGATATTATAATGAGGAATAGCAATTAGAAATTTGAAAATAAATATTAGAATAAAAACTATAATATTTTATAATAAGAATACTTGATAGCTACTGAGCTTCAATAACTGTGAATAGCAATTAAAAATTGGAAAATAAAGATTAGAATAAAAATGATAATATTTTATAATAAGTATACTCGATAGCTACCGAGCTTCCATAACTTATTGTATATGTTTGTACTATTCTTCTTTCAGCCCGAAAAAGTTCATTCCCGCCAAATTCCCGAAGGCCGACAAAGGGCAGGATCATCTCCAACGACGACTACTTCCACCCAAGCATAAACCCCACGGCGGAGACAATGAAGTCGACGCAGCAGCTGCAATTAACGCCAACGATGTCGTGGATGCCTTATCAAGTCTGCTTCTATGGTCCTCCAGCGAGCGGCGGGCCCGGAAAACAGTTTCCGCATATGATGTTCCCAGCGACGTCACCAAGCGCCCCGTATTCGATGCCAATGGCTCAGCAACGACTAGGACCCCAGAATTCTGGCCAGGCGCCGAATTTCGTGCAAGTCCACGCGCAGTCGGTGCAATTTATGCAACCCGGTGTTGGGAATCAGAGAGTGGGTCCGACTGGGCCTGCCGGGCCCAATTTCCCGATGTTCCCAGGCCAGACGCAGCCCAGTGCAACTGCTAGAGGAAACGAGAAGGCTCCTTATTATTGTACTTATATTCCTGCGCCAACTTTCCAGTTCCCTGCCATTCCCGGTGTTTCCGAGTATCAGAGGTCTTCCGATGGTTTTAAGAAGGATGGCATCAAAGGAGATAGTATGGAAAATGAGATTGACGGTCAAAGGTCATCCGTGATTGGTGAGGATTCTTTCTTTTTTGTATTGGAAATCAGAGGTGGGGAACTGTCGATAGTTTTAGATAGTTTACAGAAACTATATATTGATAGCTTGCTATCTTTAAAAGTGCCATATTGGATAGGTGTGTCAAATTGACAAATTGAATATTTTCTTTTGTGGACCGGGTTGTTAAAATTTAAAAAAAATTTTCTTTTTTTAAAAAGTACACGTTTCAATATTTTATTGAATAATGAACTGAACTTCTGCGAGCATGGGGTTTTACGGTATACCAGGATGATGACAAAATGGTACGGGATTATATATCTGAGTAGATAATATATTTTGTTTTGAGTTTGATAGTTTATGTTTTGATTTTGAAAAGCATAGTTTTTGTATTTTTTTATCTCTTTTTGCAATGCGTTTCGTTAGTTTTCAACATATTCAAGGCGAAACACACGAAACTATTGTCAGAGATTTGAAAAATAAATTTTTGAATTTGTAGAACTTAAGAAATTGAAATTTTGATGGAATTATCGATCGAATATTACAATATCTTTTTAATTGAATTATGTTCTTTTTAAACATAAGTAAACTTATTGTAAGGGTACAGTATCCCAGAAAGCTCAGTAATTAACAAGCTTAACCTATAATATAAAGTTTAATATAAAAGTTCTACTATGATATACAGTAATATTATAATATAAAATTTAATATAAAAATTTTAGGTTATATTCTTTTTGCAATATAGCGAATCTACTGTAAATAATCACTGTTTTTCTAAATATTTTCTCCGATTCTACAGATGATACAAATGTATTTCTTCCAAAATTTCCAAAAAGAGTTTAAAACATTTCTATTGATCTATATAAATGGTAAAAATATTTACTTATACGTATTTTAAAGTGGTGTATAAATATCGAAATTTATTTAAATTGTCTCCACTATTTAAATAGCGATGGTTCCCTATCTTTATTGGAAACAATTATTTAGTGAAGTCCAAATTTTGGAGATTGGAGTTGCGATTGATTGAAAATTTTGATTTTGTGGTGGCAGATCAATCTACCATTTGTCCATTTAATACTTTACGATGTAACGATGGGAAGAGGTGCATTTTGAGGTCAAAATGGTGCGACGGACAAGTGGATTGCAACGATGCAAGCGACGAAACATCTTGCTCTTGTAGGAATCGGATTTCGAAGGAGAGATTGTGCGATGGGTATTTTGACTGTCCACATGGGGAGGACGAATTGGGATGCTTGGGTAAACCTGTAGAATTTAATTTATCCTATTTTTTTTTATATGGATTATTCTAATTTATTAATAATAATTATTCTATTTTATTAATATTAATTCTTCTTATTCATTAATATTAATTATTCTATTTTATTATTATTAATTATCCTAATTTATGGAAATTAGAATTTATATACTTGATATTATGAACACTAAAATAATAATTGATAAATCTTTAAGACTAAAAGGCTAACATTAAATTAGCTAAGAATATTTTTTAGAATACTCTAAGAATTACATTAACCCATTGCACTCAAATTGTCACTTTGAAACGTTGCTGACGATTGTTACACGATATTTTAATTACACATTCACATTGTCAAATTTGTTTATTTTTAAAGGACAGATGAAATTATAACTGTAATATAGACACAATTTCATTTGCATAAATTGCAGCTAAGACATTATAAAATTGAATTATAAAGAATCAAAATGGTTTCGAGTGCAAAGGGTTAAAAATTTCAGCTAGAATAATTTTATTAACTATGGTTTGTATAGTGTCTTCGAACGAGGTATAGAATTTTGCATTATCGACTGAGTTATGGGTAATAACTATGACTAAAAATAAAGCCAAATTAAATAACTAAATAGTCAGATCTATGACGTAGAAAATTACAAACAAATAAAAGTATAAACTTTCGTATAGGTTCAAACAAATTTTATAAACTTTTGTATGGATACAATGTAATGAGGTTCTACGTATTTAGTACAAGATGGCACTAGATACTTTGCATTTTGCATTTTGCATTGGCGTCGAGGACTTCTTTATCCACTGAACACTGACTTTACAAATTCATCCTTTGCACTCGAGTGGTGATTCTGAGACACGGCAAAAATTATTACATCGCATTTAAAAGTAATCTCTATGTTATCAAAATTTAGATATAAAAAATTGTTAAAAGAGGTACTGTTGCCACGAGTCACAAGACTTAATTTCATATGTATAAAATGCAACTGTTCGTAAAAAAAAGAAATATTATTATATATACATTTTAATGAAAAATTATTTCAGAGTTACAGTTAAAATGGTTTCGATTGCAAAGGGTTAAAAGTGTAAAAATAAATATTCCCACGAAATTGTAAATAAATTTCGAAAGAAAATTTGAAGAAAATGTAAATAATCTATCGAATTTTAACTTTCTTTAGATTTTCTAATATTTAATAAACAACCCTCGTGCAGCGACTCGTGTTATTAGAATAGTAGAAAAACGAGCTACAAAGTTGCATTCGTATTAAAACATGAAATAGAATATCCCAAATCTTATTATACTAATTTTCATTAATTTGTGTATTTGTTTCTCAGGTTGTCCGAAAACATCGTTCAGTTGCAATGATTGGCGATCACGATTCAGCCGTGATAATTGCGTTCCTCTTTCTCAGCGCTGCGACGGCATCGAGCAATGTCCGAACGGAAAGGACGAAGTAGACTGTAACATACTTACACCCTCGTTTACAGAAGGAAAAAACGTAACTAGCAGTTCATAAATTTCTTTACCAATAAATATAAACTGCTATTAACTCGAAATTAAATTAACAGCTGTTCACAATTGGGTACACCGAAGGATATCTTCACAAGAACTACATGGGCCAGTGGTACCCTGTCTGCACCCCAACGGAATCCTGGTCGAAGGATGCTTGCAGCTCTGAGATCGGATCAGAAATAGAGTACGTTCAATCACAACTGTCAAAGACTAAACAATTATCTAATTATCTTAATTATTCTCATTTTTCTATTATCATAGTGGAAGAGGTACGAATACGAGATACCCATTGTATTTTTCCATCCAGACAATTTTAGAGTAGTTAAAAAAACAGTTTCTATTAATAACCTTAGGTAATCTCGTAATAAATATAAGTGTAAAGAAAATATACTGATTTTTCAGTTTTTTTGAAGTAGTAATGTGAGACAGTACTACTTTTGTAAGAAAGAAGTTAAGAAACTCATTCAAAGCGTTAGTAATGATTTAATTATTGCAACTGATGTGTAATGACGTAATTTTATACAGTTTTATACAGTTTTATACAGTTTCACAGTAATCAAAAATATAAAATTTGTTCTCGGAATCTGCACACTCATTATGAGCTCATTATGAGTTGTTGTTATTATTGAATTTTCTGCTTTGCTTTCACGTATTATGACTCTGGGTTTAGCAGTTGGGATGGGTGTGTTACGTCACGTGGATTTATCATAGAAGATGTGCATCTTGAAGTTCTTGGAATTGGACCCGTATCATCTTCGCAATAAATTTTTCATAGTTTTCATTCTTTTTACTTAATTTTGTTCGCATTTGAAGAAGGTGATAAATTGAAGATTGTACAGTTATAGCAATATCTTTTATGGGACTTTCTGATATTCCTACCATATACGATGAGTTCATAATTGAACGTTGTTTCATAATAGGTACAATTACCTTAGTTTCAAGAATGACTGTTTCTTTTTCGTGTTTTTATTATTTTATTTGTCTTACTGTTTCCTGTTGGGTTCACAATTGAACGGTATTTCGTAATAGATACTATTATCTTAGCTTCAAGAATAATTGTTTCTTTTTTCAGTTTTTATTATTTTATTTGTCTTACTGTTTCCTGTTGGGTTCACAATTGAACGGTGTTTCATAATAGGTATATTACCTTAGCTTCAAGAATGATTGATGTATTTTATGACGCTCGATTCCGACCATTGTGCCTTTCATACTCGGAAGTACCCTAAAATAGTGTCATCATAAATCAATATTCGAAAAAGCACCACAAAGTAATAATAAATTTTCTGTTGCAGCGAAGCGCCGATAATACGTATGCAAATGATACCACCGAACGTCTATCAGGGCCTATACATAGCAGAAGTGAACGACGAAGTAAAATTGGTTCCATCGTGTTTGAACAGCGCAGCTTATGTTCGTTGTCCTCGGTTCCCTTGTGGTACCAGGGTATCCACGACTGAGGATCTACAGCTGCCCGATGTCCTGAAAAATGATCGATCTGACGAAGACGATAGCGTAAATGACATACTAGGGTCGCCGCGTGTTGTTGGAGGACGAGCGAGCCACCCTAACGCGTGGCCGTTTTTGGTGGCCATTTACAAAGATGGCCACTTTTACTGTGGTGGAGTCATTTTGAGCGAAGTGTGGATTCTCACTGCTGCTCATTGTCTCGATGGGTAAGCAATCGCTTATAATTGCAGGTTAATTTCGTGTGCCGTCTCATTGCAATTTTCTTCTAAAATGGCAGATTATTAATTCCGTACAACTTTGAAAACGCTGTATCAGCGACATGAATCTTTGGTTTTGGATGATGAAATATTATAAAATACTTTCAGTCCTCTGAACTATAGTAACGATGAAATATTATAAAATGTTATAGTATAAAATATTTATATATTAATATATATCGTATTAATATATCAATATATAAAATATACATGAAATATATAATATATTTGACGAAAAAACTGTAATAAAAATATCTCATAATTTTCTTTATTCGTGTTAAAAAAACTTAGAAATTTAAACACTGAATGTAAAATTATTACTGTTTTCATTTGCCAAATCAATCAAGTCTTCCGGTAACATAAAAATGGTAACATTACTCACGATTACCTTTCGGTTATTTTCTGTTATAAATTTTATATACCGTTAAATGAAAGTTACGTTTGTATTTATGCGTTCTACAATATTTATTTCGATTTAAATCATAAAGGGAATTTTAAAAAACAATGTATATTATTTTGATTGCATTTCTCCATTTTTTGTTTTATAGAGTCAATTAATTTGTGCAGCGTACGACTCAATTGAGAGTCAGATTCGAGCGGTCGTGACGGAATATTAGCGTAGCACATGGGGCGATTTATTATTGTTTTAATAAATCTAGTATCTATCTGCTAGCAAGCTAATAATATCCTAACTAATTATCATCCTCCAAATGCAGATACACTGGACACTATTTCGAGATCCAAGCAGGCTTGCTTCGTCGATTTTCGTTCTCCCCGATGGCGCAGTCAAGGAAAGCTAGGTACACCATCATTCACCCGCACTATATTAGCCAGGATATGAGCAATGACATTGGAATGATCAAGCTGGACGATCCTCTGAGATTCAATCGATGGGTACGACCTGTCTGTTTACCGGATTTGGACCTCTTGGGTGACATGTGGAGACAGAAACCGGCTGTGAACTCTACCTGCATCGCAATCGGTTGGGGCGCCACCAGAGAAAATGGACCCGATCGTGAGATTACTTTTTATTTATTAGAAATATCACTGTGATAACTATATTGACTTAAAATTGCTGTTTCATATATAGGGTGTTTCGTAATTTATGACACAAATTAGATTAGATTTTATTTGTTAGATTTTATTGGGTGTTTCAAAAGTTGAAGTAATTTTATCCTTTACAAGAAGTTTCTCCGAGGCATTGTTAACTAATTATTAACGAGAAACGTTTGTCCAATAAGAGGCGAGTTCTGCTGGCGTAGCGTCTAAATGTTATAATATTTAAGACGTGATTATTAGTTGTAAATTTTGAATTTAATGGCTCGGGTTGTCGAAACTATGGGATGGGACACAGGTCAATTTAATTTTCTTAAATTTAATCGTATACAGGGTATCTCAAAAATGTTTAACAATCTAGAAATGGCGAATTCTTGAGATCATTTGAAGCAACTTTTTCCTTTACAACAATTTCCTCCGGGGTATCGTTAATGAGTTATTAACGAAAAACATTGATCAATGAAACACGGATTTAGCTGGCGCGATGTGACCCCGCCAATGAGAAGAACTGGGCGCTCATTGGTCATTGTTTTTCATTAATAACTCGTAAATGAAGCAACGGTTTGCATTTTCGCCAAGGAAAAAGTTATTTCAAATGACCTCAGAAACCTCATTTGGTTATTGTGAGTCACTTTCGGGACATCCTGTATATTATTTTATGTATTAACCCTTTACGTTGCCCAAGAGTGGCCATCATTAAAAACTCCTATACTATTTCTCAAAGTAAATATAATAGTATTAGACTCGTATACATTTTACAATTAACCTTTTGCACTCAACTGACAACTCTGAGTCGCCATTAAAAATTGCTATACTATTTCTCTGTGAAAATCGTCTCATTCTGCTATCTCACCCTGCCCGAAAAGACGTCGTTCGTAAAGGGTTAAATTAACTTTACACAGTCTCATCGAGGATTTTCAGATGATTAATTTCTAAGATAAGTTCATCATCATATTTTCAAAATTTTAATCGAACAGTATTGTCTCTGAAAGGGTTAGAAGATACCGTCTAAAATTTTAATCGAACATTGTTTTCCGCGTTCAATTACTTGCCGATTTTTTCTGCAATGATTATAAAATTAATATATTACAAGGGGTTGTATACAGAGTACCGGTGATTGTAGTATTAAATACTATGAGTATTATTGATTTATAGCGGATAATTTGAGGGAAGTAGAGGTGCCGATACTGAAGAACTGCAAGTATGACAATGACCAGCATGAAAATGTGATTTGTGCTGGTTATCCTGAAGGAGGTCGTGACGCTTGTCAAGGAGACAGTGGAGGTCCCTTGATGTGCAAGTAAGGGTTATAATATAATTATAATCATAATATGTAATATAAAATATAATCTAGTATATAATATAATTATATATAAAATATAGTCTAGTATATAATATAATCTACTATATGATATAAATAAGATTGATATAAGATTGATATAAATAAGATGATAAATAAGATATACAATAAGATTGTATAGTCAATCTGCGAATATATAGTCATATTTGCTCAGATAGCACGATTACGTCTTATGGTCGTCTTCTTGATATCACCGGCAATGATTTTACTTTCAACGTTTTTGTCAACACGATTTCAGTGACGCTGCATTTCTCCAGCAACCTTAATAATTATTATCCTGTTTAGCAAAATATAAAGTCTAAGTCACAATTTCTTAATCTATTTCTTAGATTGAACAAATAATTTCTATAAGAAATAATTTTCTTTTATACATACAGAAAATTACTTAATTTCCACATTAAATAATTTCCAGAAATCCATACTCAGAATCGCAGTGGTATGTCGCAGGCATAGTCAGTCACGGCGAAGGTTGTGCACGACCATATGAACCGGGCGTTTACACCAGAGTCAGCTACTTCCGAGAATGGATCCGAGAGATTTCCAGTAAGTCAATCAGATTTTTAATTAATAAGCAACTTGACAAAAGTGTACAGGCAAAATTCGTTTCATATTTATTTTATTCACTGACTATGAAATCGTTATCGTTCTGTCACAATTCCTTCGTCGATCTATAGAGTAATAAACAAAAGACTAAAGAGATATTTAACGATCACTGGTACAAGTACCATTTTTTAAACAATTATTTATCGAATAACGAGCAATTGTCGTAGTGATTAAAATAAGACACCTTGCAGAACGCTTTTTGAGAAGATTATCGGCGCGACTGAATTTATTATATAAAGAATAATGTTCGAAAATAAGAGCAACAGTTCAACATCCACTTCCATATTTTTTATCTAGTTCTTATTGTGTTGTTTCACGATGGATTCACAATTGAGCGATATTTCGTAATAGCTACTATTGTCTTCAAGAATAATTGTTGTTTTCTTCAATTTTTATTATATTATTTGTCTTACTGTATCATGTTGGGTTCACAATTGAACGGTGTTTCATAAGAGGTACTATTATCTTAGTTTCAAGAATAATTGTATCTTTTTCATTGCAGATGACGAAGGTCTGCCGCCTCTTAGGCGATCGCCTCTGGCAAAGTGTCCAGGGTTCAGCTGTAAGGGCGGTCTGGGCAGGTGTTTGCCATTAGAATTGCGTTGCAACGGTATGGTGGATTGTTTAGACGGCGAGGACGAACTGCATTGTCCACAGACACTGAATTATCCACCGAAAAGAAAGATGAATGATGCTGGAAGGGATACAACATCTGTGATGCCTGCGGAAGGCACTTCTACTGTGTCTGACACTACTGCTTCTGTAACTACAGGTGAGGAAATTACAGGGTGTCCCAAAAATGTTATATTTCCATTTAAATCAAGATTTCGTTACATATTAAATCTTTAATAGGCATTTATTATAATTATTAATATTAATTAATCTATTTAGGCATTCCTACCACTCTACTAAGCAATTATGTCTACATACTCCGATTTAATATAATTTATACTTATTTATAATTAATATAATAATTATTATTAATATAATTTATACTTAAATAAATAAATAAAAAAGTAAAAAAAAAGTAGATAAGTATAATAGATCAGTAGTTAACTAGAGGGTTTTTCATTAGGGACGGGTTGATGTTGACAGTCTGTAGCGGCCTATAGATAAGTAGATTAGTAGATTAATAGATTAGTAGATTAGTAGATTGGTAGATTGGTAGATTGGTAAATGGGTAAATTGGTGAATTGGTAAATTAGTAAATTAGCAAATTAGTAAATCAATCAATCAATCAATTTCTGTTCCAGATTCTGAAGTTTCCATCGCGATCAACGAATCGTCATCCACCGACGTCGATCAGGTGACAAGTCCATCAACAATTATCGATTCTGAACCGCCAACATCGACGACAGAGTATTTTAATTATATCAGCACCGTGGCGTCTACAATATCCCCAGCATCGCCAAAAGTTTTTGTGTGCTCCAAGTAACCAACGCTTTGAAATAATCTTAGAAATTACTTAAAAGCACCTTATTTCTTAAACTTCTAATACTACAATTTCTTTCGTGCTCCGTTAGGATGTTGCAAACTATTCCAATTAGTAAAAGATGCGACAAGGTTGTAGACTGTGAAGACAGTACAGACGAGCTGAATTGCACCTGCAAGGATTTCTTGGTCAACGTGAAACCGACATCCATTTGCGACGGATATATCGATTGCGACGATAAAAGTGATGAGAAGGATTGCGGTAAGTTGAGACAATAGAATTTAGTAATTTAATTTCTTAGATGCTTACAACGTATATACATGTCATAAGGGAATGATAGAAAATTGTTAATAACGTCTTTTTGCTTTTATTATCCGCGTATGTATGCTATTGTTATTTTCTTAAGAGTTAATAACCTCTTGCAGTACGACTCCTTGCACGCTGCGTTGATTAGCATTTATTTATCATTAATATGTTCATTAATGGGACCAGATAATTTTTGTATCTTTTATTGTCTTTATGTGCTTTTGTTTCTAGACTTTGATAACAGAAGAATTCATTTTCTTTTAGTCATTGGAGAAAATACGTATATTAATAATATGTATAACTTTTATACTTACTGTAAGTTATACAGTAAGTAAGTCATAGCTGAAAAATATTGTAATTTCTACATGACGAGTATACACTTTATGGCACAAGATATATTCATTTCATCAAAACAGCTTATACTCGTCGTAGCAGAAAATATTGTAATTTTTTCATGACGAATATGCTCACCATAGAAAAAAATACTGTCACTTCTTCAGAACGAGTATACTCATCATAGCAGAAGATATCGTCATTTGATAATGACGAGTATACTTGTCGCAGAGAATACTGTAATTTCTCATACAGCCATTTAATCAGGACAGAGTATACTCGTTATAGTAGAAGATATAGTCATTTAATCATGACGAGTATACTCGTCGAGAACAGCTAACTGATTAAATTGCAAAAGCAATTTACGGATGAAAGCAATTCATTTGCAAATAAGATCGATCGTTGCTAAATCATCTACATTTCACAGAGATTTGCGCGAAAGACGAATTCTACTGCAGAGAAACCAAAACCTGCATCAGCTCTGCTAAACACTGCGACGGAGTGTTCGATTGTGGTTTCATGGAGGACGAGAGAGACTGCTGTAAGTAATAATTAGATCGCGAATGTTTATGATGTAAATACATATTTTTGTAGAAAATAAATAGGGCAATAAGAGGACCTGAATATAAATACGTTTTCTAAATAGAAAATTCTAAAACTATATTTTATTGTGTCTTTTGTATAGTATAATATAATTCGTATATATAATTTTATAATATAAAAATGTTTTACATATATACAGATGTATATTATAATATAAAATATTGCATAATATAATGTTTTTTTGTATTCCGTTTAAAAGTATATACAATTAATTTAGTTTATCAAGACAATCTCATATTATGGCTGTGTAATGTTGGTAATATAAATAAATACGCTGCGACATATTAATTAATATATATACTAATAAATCAATATTATTACAAATGTATATTAATTAAAGTATAGTTACGAATAATTAACTCGTATTTTAATGTCTCACAATAATCGCAAAATGTATTGTCAATTTTTGCATAAATAGCACATATCTTCACATATTTATTATACTTCAACATCCGCAGTCTAGAAATGATCATGCATTAATCATAGAAATTAGCGAGACGCTTAAGAAAAAATGTCTGCCTCGCTTCCACCTCTTAGTGCGGATTCGATTTGCATAAACATCCACTAATCAGGTGTAAAACTAATTACAGAAATGCGTGAAACGTGTTTCTTTTCCTTCACAGTTACATTGTCTAATGGACGGCAGGTGTATTTGGACGCGGCCGGGCGACCATCCTTGAGGACGCAAGGGATCCTAACCCGATACGTTAACGGGAAATGGAGGCCTACGTGCCATGTTCCTAGAATGCATCAGAATCAATCCTCGGTCAAGCTTATCAGCCAGAACATGTGCCAGTACTTTGGGTTCGCGTGAGTAAACCTTGTTTCCTCTCTACAATGTGTGCTTCCTTTCGCGATCAGAATTTTTCTTCTACTATAGATTAAGTGACTACCTGCTGACTACCTGTCAAGACATTTATTAATGTTCACAACTTATTTCTGCTTCATTTTATTTATCTTTTGTATATCCATTTTAGTCTTGTTACTATTACTTTTGATGTATTTTCATTTCATACGTATTCATTAATTTATTGTCTTTTCTTTGATGTTCATTTGTTTTATTAATTAATTGGTTTATTCTACTTCTTATTCATATTCGCTAGTTTTATATTATTAAAATAGAAAAAATTTTACGACCGGTTGTTAACATTTTAGCAGCCGCGACAATAATTTCAAAAATTGTATAAAATTGCATAAAAATTGTCTTTTCAAAATTATGTGACATCAGTTCAATAATTCTATCACTGGCACGCGGATATTACAACATACAATGTGTTAAAGTGTTAAAAAGGGGAGAAAAATTGCGAAAATTGAAATCCCAATTTTTCCTTTCTGTTATTTGGTAATTTATGGAGGATGTCTAACGTCAGAAGCTGTCTATCTTGTTCAGTAATCTGGAGTCGTCGGAGCCAGTCAGCGTGAGTGATTCCGAGCTGGAAACGATAGGCTGGAACGAGAAGAATTCTGCTTTCCAAGAGAGTCTATCAGCGGCCTCTCTGAGCAGCGATGAGAAAACCTGTCCCGGGATTAAAATCCGCTGCAGACCGGTTCCGAACACCAGCGAGAGCGCGCACCTGATCGTCGACGCGGGAACCGGAAGCCGCGACTACCTGTGGCCGTGGGTCGCCGCCATTTTTGTCGACGGAAGCTACCGTTGCTCAGCTATCTTATTGGACGAGAACTGGCTGTTAGCTGCCTCGAAGTGCACCGAAAACGTCAGGCAAGTGGAACCGTTTTCAAGAAGTCGTGAACCCAGATCGGCGATAATCCAAGATTAAATATATCGTGACGCTTACGGCGCGGTCGTTTACGCTGCCAATATGTTTTTAGACCCGCGTCGTTTGTCGACAAGTATTGTAATTAGGGTATGGATTTTAGAACGATTCCTGAAGCATTTCAGATATTTAAAAAATATTTATGGAATGAAATATTTAAAGAATTTATCCAATAAATATATTTAAAGCATTTGTGTAATAAATATATTTAAGAAATTTGTGCAACAATCATATTTAAAGAATTTACAGAAAGAAATATTTCAAAAATTTGCAAAAAAGATTATTTCAAGAATTTAGAGATCAAGATATTTTAAGAATTTACAGGACGAAAATATTCGAAGAATTTATAGAATAAATATATCGAAAGGATTTGCAGAATGAAAATATTTCAAGGCATTAAACGATAACAGTATTTCAGTAAAGAATTTAAGCAATTATTATTTGAGGAATTTATACAATAAATTTATTTAAGCAATTTAAACAATGTAAATACTAGTGAAATCTTTAGCTATACGAATACCAATATTTTGCTTTACCTGTCACGATTGTTACAATAAGAGGAATACATTTTCCTTTATTTCTTGTATCTTGCAGTTTCCATACTACATTTACAGTTACTACATTTTTATTTAGCTACAAAAAATTTGCGCTGTTATAATTTTTAATAGAATCCCTAATGTTTCTGAAATTAATTTTACGGATTTTAAAATATGTTTCTAAAATAATTTATATGTATAATTTATAATATTCATATTCGTATTTATAGTATCTATATCTATATTTATAGTATTTATATTTATAGTTACAGTATTTATATTTATATTTATTTGTATAGTGTCTATATTTATATTTATTTTTACAGTATCTATATTTATATTTGTAATGTCGATAATTTATAATCTATCAAGGTGAAATTTCCGTCGGAATTATTTTCAATTTTGCATTATCTATACGGTGGAACTATCAAATCCTGTATTATATTCTTACATTCATTGTTAACGTGAATTTTAGGTTAGATACCAACTACACGACAGCAGTGCTCGGTTATGGTCCATTGTTCCGCTACGTGGACGGTCCTCATCAACAAATATCGATTATCGACGAGGTACAACACGTGAACGAATCTGTGTCGATCTTACTACACTTGAAACATCCCGTCAATTTCACTCGTTACGTTCAACCACTGTTCCTCGAGAAAACGTAGGTGTAATTACAATCATCGTTACATTCACCTCTCCGCATTAAACCATGTGACAATTGATTTATTGCTACACCGTAGGATATATCTGCCTGGATCGAATGATTTTTGTGTAGCAATCGGAACAGACGAGAATTACGAGACAAAGTCAATTCGTCTGCGACCAGTGTTGAAGAATTGCCAGAGTTGCCAGCGATGCTTCGTTAATGCGTCCATCACTAAATGCTCGGTATAATATTGCTTAAATAATTTTTCTCTTAATATTAACCAGTTACTGCAGCCATATGTTGAAAAAATATTATATGTGACTGTTATAATTAAGTTACAATGAAATGATTGTTTTGTTTTTTAATTGCACTACTAACATTTATTTGTTTACTTGACTTAATTGGTTAGTTGTTTTCGACAAGTATACTTGTCATGAAGAAATTGGAACAGTTTTTATTGTGATCAGTATATAGGGTGTCTCGCGCGAGTCTGAGCCCCTATTTTGAAAAAGTAAAAATATTGTATTACTGTACGGTATTTGTCAAGGGTTCTTAAATGCTCTTTATTTGTAGTTTTCAAAGTCATTGATATTTTCTTTAAATAACTGTATATATATATTTAAGTGTCGCATCTTGCTATTTATAAATAAAAAATACATTCGAATATGTGCTGCGAAATAACCTAAACGCGATTTTGAGATCAGATGATGAAGATCAAACTTCAAATATGTTTCATCTTCGTCTTCGAAGTTCAAGGTAGCTTCAAAGTTCTATATCAGCGGATATTTGAATGCACTTTATTATAAACTACGACATGCAGCATTAAAATATATGTAGTTATTATAAAAGACATTGATGACTTTGAAAACTGTGAAAGAAAACAACCTCTGTGAGGTACTGACCACATGATACCATTTATACATATTATACATTCAAATGTACCTTCTCGAAATTGAAGAAAATAATCGGGGTGTTTTACTTGATTGAGACACCCTGTATACTCATCGAAAATGGCTAACTGGTTAACACGTTCGCGGACCGTAAACATTCTAACGAGATGGAAAAACAGACAGGTGTGATATGTCTATAGAATACAGATGCAATGGTATTTACTTCAAGTGTTGCACTTCTAATTTACACAATGTGCTAGCTAACGGAAGTTTTAAACAAAAGCCAATCCAAAATGAAAGTTCACAATAAGCAAGACAGCCATTAAGTTAAAGTGCATAATAATTTTAGAAAGTAAACGCGGTATATAGAATATTAAATTCAATGCATGATAGTATAAGTTTTATAATTAGTTATAATAATTTGATCGATAATTAGCTACAAATTTGAATATTATAGTATTTATGTCATTTTGTATCACAGTGATAATAGATAGCATAGTATTCACGTTCGCGATTGACAAATTTTGTCCGCAAATAATGAAATTCTGAAGCTGCTTGCCGCCACCTTGTATCGTTAAAGCAACGATAAAAATGATAAAATTTGTTTCGAAATATCAATGTTGCAATTATATGTTATTTAAAGTAAAAAGATTTGCATAATTCGTATATTTGCTGTAGTTGCTTTAATAAAATTTAAAATGACACGAATTCTCGTCAGTAGCAACCAGGAATAGAATTTAAAATGACGTGAATTTGTTAACTCTAAACCAACTAAACCTCGACACTAATTATCGGACTGCAGATTTTCATGCAAAATAGACCATGCTGTCTAAAACCTTATAAAAAATTAACCCTGGAACTATCGAGCCTCGAGACAAATTATTAGGTTACAATGTTGCATATAAAATAAAATATTCTGCCTGAAATCTTTACAAAATGCTAACCACTAATCCTAAAAGTTAATTATTAGACTGTAGATGGTCACGTAAAATTAAATATTTTCCTCAAAATTTGAAATATTTAACACATTTGCGAACGTAAATTTTGTCCGTTACCAATATTAATTACCATCGAAAATAATGAAATTCTGAAGCTGGTTGCTGCAAACTTCTGTCATTAAAGCATGATAAAAATGATAAAATTTATTTTGAAATATTAATGCAGCAATCATGCGTCGTTTACACTAAACAAATTTATATAATTCGTATACATGCTATATTGGCTTTAATAGTATTTAAGATGATCAGCTGTCGCAAATGTGTTGAAGAAAGCAAAATGGTACCTCGCTATCAGTCGTTTATTAAATTATCCAAAGAATTTTGTAGACTAATGTTTATCAACTTTTCTAGAAGAATGAAACGTTTGAGTGGAGTGGAACGATATTTTGCCAAGGGAATAAGGGATGGTACCCGGCTGCGGCCTTCGAAGACGAAAATGGCCCCTGCGATTTCCAGAATACGCAAACATTAACGAGCATCGATCATATAAATCCTTATTTAACGGAAGCTTTGGGTAATATTTTTTAATTGAAAATATACGTACACTTCTAAATAATCACATTGTACATTTCTGAATAATTACATTGTACATTTCTGAATAATTACATTGTACATTTCTAAATAATTACATTGCACATTTTGAATTCTTAATTACTTATAGATAACGCTAGATTGTCGATCGAACCATCATGCGACGGTTTCCGGTGCCATATTGGCCAATGCGTTTCCAAAAATCAAGTCTGCGACGGCGTTCCGGATTGCCGGGATCAAACTGACGAAGATCCAGAATATTGTGGTCAAATTCGTGAACATTGTAACAACGATACACAAGGTTGCAGTAAGTAATTACATTTTCCTGGATCGAGCACACTAAAGAGATGTTCATAAATGATTTTCGAAATGTTATTTTCATTTTCTTCAATCATTTCTGTAAGGTTTATGAAAATGGTTTTTAGGGTTATTCTACGCGTGTCAAATTATTTTCGTAGAAAATTAAGGATTGTAAACGTCTACAAATTGTTTAGTAATGATTTCGGAAATCTATCAGATTCCTGAATTATTAACCCTTTACGTTCGAGCGGTGACTCTGAGGCACCACTAGAATTGTTCTATCACATCCCAAGATAATTTTTATACCAACAAAATTTAAATTTAAAAAATTGTTCGATGGTTACAAGAATCAATTTCGTATGCGTAAAAGCGCATTTTGTTATATAGAATGGAAATATTAGCCAGTTAAAGTTAATTTTACAATTAAAATATATATTATAATTTTATTGATTTTTGAATTGCTGCGTCTAATGAATTAAGGGGATATTTTACTTTGCATATTTAATTAACTTTGTTAACGAATTTTTTATAGAGAAACTATTATACGTTTTGCAATATACTTGACAAGTTTTATTTATATGTATTTCAACGACGTTTTATAACTTTTATGAATAAAGATAGTTAAAATCAGTGGCGCTGCATACTCTCGGATATAGTCGACTTTTAAAAATTAAAAGCTTTTGAAAATTATGAATTAATGTAGATAATTTAAGTGCAAACACGAGTTTACTCGTGACCGGTCAACAATATATTAACATATCGATATTAATAAAAGATTAAGATCCGTTAATTTTAGGAGATCGCACGTGAGTTCCAGAGATGTATGTTTCAAACTATATTCTTTGAGAATAACCAATGAAAATTGATTATTTAAAAATTTACAGTAGAACACCTCATTAACTGCGGACGTCGTATCTGACAGACTGAAATATAAATATTATTGTTTTTGTTATTATTATACGTGGTTCTAGAAGCATCCCATAGATGGACATCGTTGCTTTAATGTGTACAATACATGTTATATTTAACATTTATATAAAAATTAGAATCATAATCATTGTATAAACGCTATATTTCAGTAGTCAGTTAAATGTTCTTAACCACATGTCCAATTAAATACCGAAGTTAATTGACTATTAGATTATTTAAACGAAGATATTTCGAACGTTGTTTACAGATTGCCTGAAGTCGGAGCTGCGCTGCAGTGACGGAAAATGTGTCGACAAAACAGCATTCTGCGATGGATTTGCTGATTGCAGCGACGCATCAGACGAGCCCAACATTTGTACCTGCGCGGAGTACCTGAGATTAACCAAACCTGAAAAACTGTGCGACGGTGTTCGCCATTGTCTGGACAAAACCGACGAATCGCCGGAAATATGCAATTGCACTGCTAATAGCTACCAGTGCATGACGTAAGAATTGGAGAAGTGCTTATAGTATTATATTTAATATTATCATCTAATTATATTTGATAGTATTATATTTATATAATTATATTTAATAGTATCATATTTATATAATTATATTTGTTAGTATTATATTTATATAATCATATTTAACACTATTATATTTAATATTATATTTAATCGATTAAAAATGGATTATTTGCGAAAATAGCAGTTAGAAGAGCAGTCGGAGAAAAAACAGATTAGTCCGATGTGGATGATACTAAAGAATTCTTTCTTTGTAGATCAAGTGGCAGGAACACTTGCATCCCTCAGGACTTTATCTGCGACGGGGATACAGACTGCATCAATGGTGAAGATGAGTCAGAGTGCAGAAAGCTTCTATCTTTGCCAACCAACAGGTATGCCTATTATACATTTCACCGATCGTCGTTAGAATTACCAGGCACTAAACTATTTAAAAATATATTATAGAAGTTCCTAATTGTTTTATAATTATACAGAGTGTCCTAAAAATGTCTAATAATTAATAACTGGGGCATTCCCGAGGTTGTTTAAAACAACTTTTCCCTTAGCGAAAATGCGATCCGTGGCTTCGTTTACGAGCTATCAATGAAAAACATGTGACCAATGGGAAACAAGCTCGTCTAGTGCAAGACGGTCGAGCCAACGAACGGAAGAAGCCGAGTTCCGCCGATTGATTCGACAGCTTCGCGCGCTAATGGCACTCGCTTCTCATTGGTCACTGTTTTTCGTTAATAACTCGTTATCGACGCCTCGGAGACAATTTTTTTAAAGGTAAAAGTTGCTTGAAATGACCTCAGGTATCTTACATTTCCGGTTTGTTAGATATTTTGGGGATGCCTTGTATATTGGTCACTTTGCTCTATACCATTTTGTCACCTTCTTGGTAACTATGAAACTCTATATTTGTCAAGCATGTCAAAAGTTATTCCAAATGACCTCGGGAACCACTTATTTCCCGATTATGAGTGACTTTTAGGACACCGTGTATATTAATTGTTTGATTTTCAGTTCCAGCGTTGATTCTGGCGAAATAATTCGTCGAAGCTACGGTCTGTGGCAAGCGGAATGTTTCCCAAAACCAATCACATCCAATCTCCAGGCTAAAGATCTATGCCAAAGCTTAGGGTACTCTTATGGAGACATCGGAAATGACACCATGGCAACCGAGATTCCTATGATCTTTGAACAAGGCAGCTTCTACATGGTGAAACTGAATGACTTCACGTGGATGACTTTGAAGGACGACAAACTATTGGCCAAGTTTGTCAAATCTGACCCAAGTTGCCATCGTGCGTTCGTTACCTGTTCTTAATTTAACTAAATTATTAAGTCAACTGAATTACTAAGTTAACTGAATTACTAAGTTAACTAAATTATTGAGTTAACTAAATCATTAAGGTAATTAAATTATTAAGTTAACTAAATTATTAAGGTAGCTAAATTATGTTAACTAAATTACAATCGTGAATGTATCTAATTTATTTGATTTACAAAGTTTATGATTCAGCACTATTTATTCATAAACAAAATTGTACGGCGAATATAATAGAATAAATATTCCCTGGAGAACTTTTCTGTTCACCTTGTTTTTTGAATTTATTGCGCTGCCATGGAATTTTTTATCGTTAACCCTAAAACAACCCTCTTTCATTTGTCGACATAAATGCCATCGTAGAGTTCCAAGCGACTCAAAATAAAATCTTAGTAATTAAAATATCATTTACTATTTTGAAAATATATAATAAAATATCAGGTACAACATGAGTTAAGATAATAAGGAAAACTTCAACGATTTGTAGTATTTATTTACACGTTTGCGGACAAATTAAGAACAGTGTGGGGTCGTCGGCAATTCCAGGAGGTAGTCTTAGGGTTAATTACCTAGTTTTATTTATTACATGAAAACATATATGTCCTGGATCTAATGAATGTTAGACTTTAATACTTCACCGTTTCATCACACTTCGAAGCAAGAAACATGCGATCTAGATAACAATATTATAAATTCATCGAATTTACATATAGGTCGTTTTACCAGGGTTCTTACTACTTTACATTCGTGTTAAATAAATTTTTTAATACACGCTACATAATTTTTTAATATACAAAGTTATCACTCTGATAACTATACAGATGACATTATCTACTATATTAATATTATAATATAATCTGTACAGTTATCGCAATGATAACTTTGTGTATTAAAAGATTATATTATGTATATTGAAAAATCTATTATTTCAATGTTATAGCATGCAATTGTAGCCTCAAAAATTGCTTAAAATTGCAGTACTTTATTTCATCTAATTAACCTAACAAAGAGGACGCTAAAGTCGTGGCGTTATTTACCATTTATTATTGTTTCTTCGTTAATTATTTCTTAGCTTCTTGTTTTCTATACATTACAATATATCCGGAGAGTCTTTACAAAATCTGTGTTATTTTTTTTAGTATTTTATGAATTATTATAAAAATTAACCATACGGTACGCGAACGACACGAGAATCCTTTAGGGGCTCAATTTGAAACGTTAATATCACTTTCGTTCACGTTTTCAATATTGTTACGTTATTTTCTAATAAAATTAGGGAGATATTTTGGAAAATTACATAAAACAAATTTGTCTTTATACATATATAAATTTTTAATTTTTCTTTTGTTTTTTGAAGTTAAATAGAAATTAAATCCACGAAAAAGTTAAAATTAATTACTTGAAAACACAAAGTTATTACTCCCTTTTCTATTAGACGATGTAAATTATTATCTAATCTTTGATTTTATAAATAATTAATATTCCTTCAGCGAATAGTACTGTTTGAAACATGTTCCAGTATGAAGCCGAACGTTGCAAAATTCGCATACACGGCTAGTTCTACTTTTTCTGTCGCGAACTTTGTAAACTTTGCAATATTTCAAAGGATGTTTTGTCTTTCATGCAGTCACTATTTCAACGGATTTATGTACACTTAAATCATAATTAAAAATAATACAACTGAAATAAATATCCGAACACCCGAACGCTTAAACTGTGAATAAAATTCTTCCATCCGCAATACCGAATACTACGGTTTTACTTTGTTATTTATTATAATTATCCCTGTTTGGTAAAAATTAGAATTTAATTCATTCAGAATTACAAGAAAAAGAATCAATTATTTTCTGTAATATACAAACGACGAATTTTTGTCATTTGGCTATAGATGATTGTTTGCGAAATGGTGAATTATTGTCGTATCAACAAATATGTGTTAAATTTATCTATATTCAATAAATTATCAAATCATAGAAATTTTGTATAAATATACACGTGATGTTTCACACGTACCAAATGAAAGCAATCACATCTATTTTCGAATTAAAATAGACTCGAGCGCAAAGGGTTAAAACGCTCAACCACGCCGTCCACTTTCGCGGTTCTCTATTAACCCTCGGTGGTCGAGTGGCGACTCTAAGGCGCCACTAAAAAGTATCATGCCACGTTTCAAAATAATCATTGACAAATTTACTTATACTTAAAAAATTGTTAAGAGCCGTTAACTGTTGCACAAATCACAAAATGCAATGCCATAATGTATAAAATGCTCCGGCTTATATAAAATAGAAACGCTATAAGTTTGAACAGATATCTTGGATTTCCAATTAAAATGGCTTCCGTTGCAAGGGTTAAAACGAACAGCTAGCTACCCGCGCGTTCTTCCATTACGGCACCTGCACACAATGTTGGAATGACATAACATGCTGTCGCAATACTGCTTGGCAATCGAAAAAATCGTGCAGCGACGGCCGCGCGCGGCGAGCGCGGACTTTTTAATCAATCGTTTGAATATTTGGTGGGAACGGAGGAATTCTAGTAATTGGTGGCACGATGGCCGGCCGAATGTCCCTTTCCTTAGTATTCCGATCGCTCGGATTAGTCACACGGGGAATGTGAATGGACAGGCAGGCCCGTTTTCCGTCGATCCGCTCGCGGAGGCAGCGCGCCAGGAGGAGCCGGGTTCCCAGTCGTTTACCTTCAACGGCTGCGACCCCATTTGTAACATTCCTGCTGCCCCTCCTTTCGTGGCCCCCTCGGCGTCCACGCTCCTCTCGAAAGTGTCCCGCAACAACCGTCAGCGGCCGCTACTTTTGCTTCCACGCAACGTTCCGTCGATCTACCTGTCTTCCTCTTTTTTACTGGCGTGTCGAAGACACGCGCTGCCACAAGGTTGCGTAACCGGGGCCACGTTTTCGTTTCGACCGAGCCGATATGCCACCTCGGCAATCCAATCCTCGAATCACGGCACGGTGCACAGCGATTGGATCTTATGGACGCTAGGAACAGAAATTATATCATATAAATTAATGAATTGATTGCACTCGAATGTCGACTGTGAGGCATCGCTTTCTTAAGCGTTGACGCCAGCGTTGATATTCACGATTTTCTCTGTGGAGTGGCGTCCGAAATTTTTAAAAATTACCTATTTTGTGAAAACTAGTTAGTATATTATTATATATTATCTAATATTTTCAATTTTTTCGAAATTCAATAACCTTGAAATTAAATATAACATGTATAATATAATATAATCTGTCTCGTTAAAATGTCAAAGTGATCGAACTTCTTAAATTAAGACGCTTAAAAACCTTGAAATTTAAAATATTAGATCTTTCAAATAATTTTCCGTTCAAATGTAACATTCTAAATGCTAAATTATGAAATCGCAATTGCAGTTAAATAGTTTATTAAATTAAGTTTTTATTTGTATAATGTCGAAGTGCCAGGTGCTATATTTTCACATGCATGAGCAGATTTATTTAATGGTGGCACGCGACATGTATCAATCAAGTTACGAAGAGTGTAGATTTAAATATAACCTAAACTTTAAGAAGAGTTTAAGAAAAGAAAATGTTTGCATATGCTAGCTTTCAAATGAATCTTTTATGGAAGCTCAAATCTTGCAACATGTACATATGGAAATTTTATCTGTTGCTTCCTGCTTTTTCCAATTATACAGGAATTATAACAAGCAGACGATCGCAGTACTAGGGTAGTGGAACCAATTACTGTGTCTTTTGTTTAGATTCAAGATTAATTAACTTTACCTTTAGCAAATTAGACAGACTACATTTTTTAATTTAAATTCAATGAACTATTTATATGGTAATATCGTACACGTGAAAGACGAAGGTTCTTAAAGTACCACAGAAATGATTTCAAAACATTGTCTCATTCCATAGAAAATACAAAATACTTTGATAAATTCATTCTCTAAAGGAAAAGTAAATTAAACGGTAAATGAAAATGACATATTCTTTGGTACAAATTTTACATATTTATGGAATAACAAACATTACTCAACACTCGTCAAGAGTGCCAAACAAGCTGATGAATTAATAGTTAGATTAGATAACAATTACAATTACAGAATATAATTGATTGTTGCGATATAATTCATTATCAGTTTTTTAGTGAATAATGTTTACATTTATACAGTTTACTTAAAATCGAACAACAATTTGTCGTTTTTTGTCCTCTGCTTCCTGTTCATTATTTCATGCGATCATTCAAATGATCATTTAATTTCTCGAAATATTTATAGCAAATCATACTCGATTCTTCTGATTTTAATTTTTCAAATTTAAGTCTTCATGATTCAATTAAACTATTCTTAAAATAAAAAGTTCCCAAGTCAATCAGTTCTCGATTAATTAAATTTCCACAGTGTATCTGTAATCTGAAACTGAGAAGGTAAAAAAGAATTCGTCTACATAATTTCTCTTTTCTCTCTACATATTTATGGTATTCGGAAAATGAAACTCGCAAGAACAAGATAGTTGAAAGTCCATTAACCTTAACTTTCATCGCGACTAATTACAATAAGACTCTTAATTGTTTTAATAAACTGGTATCGTAGCTTTGATTTGAAGAAGTTAACTGCCTGGAAAATGCGTTCCAGTTCAATAAAAAACAATAAAAAAGATTTTCGGAACAATGGCAAAATTCCCCCAGAATATTCAGCTTAGTCTCAGATAATGTCCATCCTGATCATCGGCATCGTTAGTTACAACAAAAACTCTGAAGTAATAATTGTAATGTTCTCAGATAATTTTACTTGGTCTCAAGAAAAGGCTATTATAGCGAACGCTATCATTTTATACTGAAAGAACATCAGTAAAATAATGGTAACTGTGGATAGTTTTACTTATTGTTAGCCTGAAGGAAGTACCATTTTGGTGAACTCCATCATTTCTCGCAAAAAAGGCTCGTTAGAAAACATGGCAACGATCTGTAAAAATTATACTTACGCCAGAAAGAAAACGGAAACTTGAAAGTAAAGAGAGCTTTATTTTTGTTAATCTTGTCGTTTCTCATAGAAAAGATGCTCAGAAAAAGGTAATAACAGTTTGAAATAATTATACTTATGCTAGAAAAAAAATGGCAACTTTGAAATAACTTTATTCAGCTTCCAAATGGTCCATTTTTGATAACTTCATTATGTCTTTCAAAAAAGGCCACAGAAAAAAATGGCAACAGTCTGAGATAATTACGCCTACACTAGAAAGAAAATGGCAACATTGAAATAATTTTAATCAGTTCTAAGAGATCTTTTATTTTAATTAACTCCATATCTCGCAAAAAGGTATATGGTAACAGCTTGAAATAATTATTCTTACAGCAGAAATAAAATGGCGCTTTTAAAATAATTTTAATTAGCCTTAGGAGTTTCTTAGTCTAATTAACTCCATCAAGTCTCATAAAAACCGTCTCTAGAAGAAAATGGCAACGGTCTAATATAATTATGATTGCGTCAGACAGAAAACGATAACTGTTAAATAATTTTATTTAACCCCCCAATGTTCCATCCCTGTTAACGTCATCATGTCTCACAAAAAGAACCACAGAGAATAATAGTAACAGTTCGAAATAATTACGCTTACACCAGAAAGAAAATAGCAACTTTGAAATCATTTTAATCAGCCCTAAGAGATATTTATTTCAGTTAACTCCATGTCTCGCGAAAAGGTGCGCAGCAGAGTATATTAACAGCTTGAAATAATTATGCTTACGTCAGAAAGAAAACGACAAGAGCAGAAATAATTTTAGCGAGTCCCAAGGCGGACCCGTTTCTATTCCCCGCTGGAGTTGAACTCGGACAAAGGAGAAGTTAAGACGACTCTTCTTTCCAACGAGAATGGTTACTAATTATTGTCTTCATTTTTCTCCCATGGCTCCCCTATGGCGAGAGACGCGCGCCGCCGCTGAGGGACGCTGCGGAAGGCAGCGGAGTACCTTAGGCGGTGAAGCGAACAGTCAACGGTACTTCTCGGAACGAAATTACACGTACTCATAGTACGCCGCGTTGATTGCATAATCGGCGAGTTGCACGAACCATCGGAAGAAAGGTACTGCACCGATCGTTCCTGGCGGCCATCTTTGCGGTTAGAGGAGACGAGAACGCGGCAGGGTCGCGGACGCGTCCGATGGGCTTTTTACCTCGTTCGGCGTCGTTTTCGCGTAATCGCGGCACGCCGAGCATGTAATGCGATTCGAGATCACTGCACTCTGAATTACTTCTTCTGTAGTCATCGAAATCTCGCCGCGAACCGCGACTAACGAGCGCGCTTTTCATTGTTTCCCGAGACACTGTGCCGCTAACTTTCTATACGTTATTCCTGCCGGACTAGGTTGATCAACTTGTTTAATACTAGGTTCACGAGACGCGTCAATTTCACGCATTTTCAATTTCACATAAAACAATTTGGAAACTGGTTAGATTTAACTCTTGCCACGCATACTCACGATTATCCATTTAGCGAGACGAATGTTTATCAAAATTGATTTTCATCCACGCCATCGAATTTCGAAATTTTCTATGCGGTATATCTACTTACAAAAGGATTTTTTATTGCTTCTTTGATGATACAATTTGTTCTCGACGCTACCAGCTTCCTTAAATTTTTGTACTACATTTCTCACTATCGAGAAACTTAAATTTAATGAATTGCCGATTTTTCGATAACATTTACACTACTTTTGTGTTATGAAATAATTTCATTTCGCACGCACATTGATAATTCGCTCTTCTTCGTACACATGATTCTTGTGCGAAGTGTAAACACGTACTGATTGTGTTAAATGAGGTAAGAAATTCGCAACAGAAAATTCTGTTTATGTTTACGTTCCTGAAAACAGGATCCTGAAACATGCTCCTGAAACAGTGCCAATACTTTTTTGACTCTGAATTTTTCAATTTCTTGACTTTATTTCCTTATAACAAATAACAGAGAGTTCTCAGTAAACATACTATTTATGTGCGTCAAAAGACACTAATAAACATAGTTAATGTTAATAGATTACTTTATAGTTTAAAGATATTCAAAGAAAACTGGTTGTGGCAATACTTTTTTGACTCACTGTATCTCGAATACGACAAACAGACGCAATGGTAAAGCAGTACACAAACTCTGTTATCACAACCCTTCAGTGGCTGTTACAGGATTACTTTTGGATCACGCGCTGAGAAGCGACAAGTCTTGAGAAAATCAATGATAATATGTTTTAGCTATAATCATAGTGTAAGCATATTTTGAAATTTAAGTTTTTCGAAGTATTGTTAGTTTGCGCA